>NW_024011797.1:0-1121 GCF_000499745.2 Eimeria mitis
CAAATCTGCGGAGAGCAGCAGCACCAAGTCTTCTCTTTGTGCAGTTGCATCAAGCGACCCTCCTGCTCCCTTGCCAGCAGCAGAAGAAGCAGCAAAGGGCAGCAATAGTAGCAGCAGCAGCAGCAGCAGCAACAGCAGCAGCACAGTGCCGTCTCTGAGTGCTTACAGCGGCAGCCCGTTCTCCTCTCGCTATTTTTGGCTTCTACGGATTAGTATTGTCTACAAGTTCATCATTGGAGGTCTGTGGGGTTTTCCTGCTGCAGCATCTGCGTTGCTGCTGCCGCATCTGCTGCTACGGCTGTTTACTTTGGGCGGTTGTGGGCTGCTGCTGCTGTACGACATAGTTTTTGGCTTGAGGCGGACATACACCCGGCTGCTGCAGCTGCAGCAGCAGCAGTGGCTGCAGCGGACGTTGCTGCTGCTGCAGCGGACAGAGCAGCAAGATGTAAACAATGTGGTGTTCAGCCACCGGCAACGCTTGCAGCAGCTTGTTGCTGCTATGAGGCAATGCCTTGCTGCTGCAGCTTCTCCTTCTGGTGCCCCTGGAAGCAGTTTACCAGCAGCAGCAGGCGCAACAGCAGCAGCAGACGCAGCAGCAGCAGAAGCAGCAACAGAAACTGCAGCAAAAAGCTCTATCCCCCATGAAACCGAAGCTGCAGCCCAGCTGGCTGTGGGTGGAGACATGCGGCTTGCTGCTGTTGTCTTTGGGGCTCCGCGGGAGGTGATTGCTGCTGCATGCGATGCAGCACAGTTGCTGCAGGCTGAAACGACGAGACAGTGCAAACTGCAGCAGCAGCAGCAGCAGAAGAGGTCCAGGACAGCAGCAGCAGCAGCTGCTGCTGCTGTTGTCGCTGCTGCAGCCTTTGTTTGGGGGGCTGTGAAACATCTCGTCGTCTTTGCTGCCTGCGTGTTGCTGCTGCATCTGTTCATAGACATCCCTGTTGCTGCCTCTGCTGCAGCAGCAGCAGCAGCAGCAAACACTTCGTTCTCTCCTTGGTGGCTCTTGCTGCTGCATGCTGTCGCAAGAGGATGCTTTGCTGCTGCTCTGCTCAACCAAAGCGCCAGCAGCTACGTGGGATTAACATATTGCCGTTCTTTCGTTTGTAGCAGCAAGTGCAGCA
>NW_024011798.1:0-1120 GCF_000499745.2 Eimeria mitis
GCAGCCCGTTGGATGGAGTTAGTGTATACACGCAGTTCAACTAGAGCAGATTCAGGCACTTCAAGTGGTTGATAATAATTGCTGCGACCCGAAACAGGGGCGGCATTCCGTATATGCCAGTGACAGCTCTAAGCACCGTTTGAATGCAATCTAAGCGATACGCTGCAAAGGCGAACTGGTATCGACTCTCCCAATTAGCTCCGCATTTCTGGTCCGTTTCTCTTATGGTGCATGTGGCGAGTCCCCACCCGATGCACGTTGCTCGAGAGTTCCATATTTAAAGGCTCGCATCTTCAGACCCCTGTTCACCATGTTGCCTTACGCTGAGAAACATGAGGTAACCCATTTTTCCTGTTGTTCTCGACGTGGGACGACAACGTTGCATTCACCAAGACGCAACTAGCCAAAGTCTTGCTCAATGCACTTTAACATGAAGCAATCAGCCACAGCACCACGTGTACGATAAAGTCCCAATTGGAAGGGATCCTCATAAACCGCAGACAGGCGGTCTGCATCAGCCGTTGTCCCTATTCGGCAATGAGGCTTGCCGGTGCGTTTGCAGAGGATTGTTTCCCATTCCTCTGCGAAGAAGCCGCTGCCTGCGAAGCTCGCTGCACTGACTCGACACGCTGGCCGATTAGAGCACTAACGTGCCCTACCTGCTTAGCCCAGGCCTCTGCTAGTCCGCTACCAGCCGCAGCAACAGCTGTTACACCCTTGCTTGCGCCAGAAGAAGCACCGCCTCCTGCCCTTGATGGGAAAATGCCTGAGTTGTCTGTATCAGAAGAGCCCCGTTTCAGCCAAGACTGCAAACCGCGCGATACGGAGTCCACCGCTGCAGGACAACGGCATCACAACAAAAGCAAAAACTTCAACAACAAGCTTTGTGGCACACAAACACAAAACGTGTGAACGCACTTGCGGCACCAGAACCAGTCTACAGGAGTGGATCTCACAAAATTCCCCCTGTACAGCTATTGTGCCACATAACGTGCCGAGGCTACAAATTATGTTTAACCAAGAGCCAAAATCATACCATCATCCAGCCTGAGCCTGTGTAACTGTTTTAGCGCCTCCTTCGGCGCTTGCTGCTGCTCCTCTTCCTTGTTTGCGTTGCTTG
>NW_024011799.1:0-1120 GCF_000499745.2 Eimeria mitis
ATGCTTTCTATCCCCAGTGGCACGTCTCGACGCTCCACCAGCATTCGGATTCACTGCAGCGTCGTCCGCCCGAAGTTGGTACATGCAATTCTACTTTCCCGCGAGCTGCATACAGCTTAAGACTCCCTTCTCCCTCAGTAGCCAGTCTGCACGCCAGTAGAAATGCATTGATTCCCAACTACAGACCGAGCAAGCATCCGATGGCCCACAGAGAAAAACGAGGTAAGTCTCAATTCTACCTCTTCTCGATTGGTTCAACGTTCGAGGCGTTTTTAAATTTATGTGAGCATTCATCCAACAGGGGGAATTTGCGCAGGCGGGAGGCTGGAAAGAGTCAAATGGTTGCCTCCGTCTCGCAATCGAAACGGGCACTCGAACCTGGTGGCTTGGATCAGCGTGGCTTCTCCCACTGCACTGCTAAACCATCAACCCGTAGAGCAGGGACTGAACTGTTATTTATTTTTCTTCTTTATTGCCACCCCTCTGTATCGTTTCCCCTTAAATGATTTGGCGCCGCTGACGTCAGTGACCGGAAAACCACGGGCGCGGATACAACGGAACGCCCGGTCCCTTCGGGGGATCCGTCTGGCGTGTTCCAAGCATTCTAGAAGGAGGCCAATGAGCTTCTTAATAATTCTTCCGTTAGTTTTTTAAGAGAACACTAGCCGTTCCTGGCGATGAAAGTTAAGTTTCATCTACCCCTCCTCAATGCGGGAAGAAATATTGCTGTGATGCTTCTCACACCGTTGAAGTTGCTTAATCGTTGCGTGTAACCTCAACCCGAATCATATGTGCTGTGCTCTCCAAGTGAACGCCGCTTTTTGGAGGGGAACATCACTCGCCCTGATTACTACAGCGGCCTGAAGCACAATGTGCATCGGCTTTGAAGCAATTAATGAGTGATACATACTTCACGATGACACCTTCGGGGCTTGGGGACGCCCCCTTCGTCTTTGATTGTCTTGCTGCTCACGCTCTGTCTGCTGATGCGAAGCAAAATGGCTCCATTCAACACGAAGATGAGTTGGAAAAGGGGGCCAACACAGCGGAGCCACCACAAAGGGCACCACGGCAACTGCTCGCGGCGCTTGTTGCGGTTTCCGTTGTTATATTTCTTGCC
>NW_024011800.1:0-1119 GCF_000499745.2 Eimeria mitis
TTGAGCGCAGCAGGTGGGAAGGCTCTCTCGTTGGAGCCTGCGGCCGACCAGCCGGTGTACGCACTTCAAGTCTGCGATCGTCAAGGTTCTGTTCGAGTTTTCCAATCATTTTCCTCTTCTCACATTGATTTGACGGATCTAATTTGGCCAATATTCCATTAAGGAGACATTCAGCCTCCTGGAAATCCGAGGTTTCCCGCCGTTCCGCCGGCATTTCGGCTGCACGTAAACCATAATGTCCGACACGAGCGATGATGACGTTCCTTTGAAGCAAAGAGTGGCAAAGAAGAAGGCGTCACCGAAGAAGAAGCCTGCAGTGGTGAGAATTAGTATGTGGCTTGTCTTCATCTCTTTAAATGGGTTCAAACGCAACTTGAATGCAGTTAAGTGTCTCTGTACCACCTGGTGTTGTCCAGGAACTCTCTTCTACTACAATCCCACAGTTCATTTTTTTTGTTTTCGCTGCATGATGCCAACGAATCAGCAGTATTTATGCTGTAATTTGTTAGTCGAGTCCCTTTCTGCATACGTGGGCGGACGCATCTCAATTGTAAGGGGCAATTGTTTATGATTGCATTTGTTGCATATCGTCTTCTGTTCCGTCTGGATGGGATGGCATGCAGAAGGAGAAAGCGCCGAAGGCTCCGAAGAAAAAGGAGCCAACAAAACCCAAGGCGTCACCGAAGGCAAAGGCAGCTCCTCGGGCGCCTCGCAAGAAAGCGCAGGCCGACGGAAATGCGGAAGAGGAGGAGAATCTGCTGCCTAACGACGCGCGGAAGTATTTCAAACAGGGACAGAAATTCATCACCCCCCCAAATGTGAGGCAGAACAATTTCTAACAGCTCGGAGACGGTATTAGCACCAGTATGTGCAAATACAAACAGAGGCAGCTCACACGCCTTGTCAAAACAATACACCGGCGTCAAAACAATACACCGGCAATCTGCACTCATCATCATATTGGTCCCATGTCATCCTCATGTACACCTCTTTCCTCTCCCTGAGCTGCTGTTGGCTTCCTTGCGCATGCTCTGCCCAGCTTGGCATGGGGAAGTTCATTAGAGCATTCCGTTGAACCGATGCCTTCAGCGAGAAAATCAGTTGTATATTTGTCGGCCT
>NW_024011801.1:0-12753 GCF_000499745.2 Eimeria mitis
AAAAAAAAAAAAAAAAAAAAAATTCACCTTTTGTATATGCTCTGGGGTGTCGTTCTGAGTTGAGGCATGGCCAGCCATTGCGTCTCTTCCCTGCGCCATTTTATTTAATATAAATTAAATTAATTTATTTAATTTATTTAATTTATTTATTCTTTGCTTGATACTTCCGCTGCTGCTTATCTGTCTGTACAGCTGGTAGCACCTGCTGCCTGCAGGGGTATTTAATATTATTAAACGCAGAAAATAAAGTATTGAATTAAACTCTCTCTGGCTCTCAGTTACAACCCTGAGAGAGAAAGAGAGAGAGAGAGAAAGAGAGAGAGGAGAGGGGCCCCCTGCAGCAGAAGTAGAAGTGCTGCGGCAGCAGCACTGCAACGACAGCAGGAAGCAGCTTGATGCGGATGTGCTGGCTCTGTAGAGCAGAAAAGTACAGCAAATACAGGCGGAGCTGCTGGTGCTGCTGCTGCTGTTGCTGCTGCTGCTGTTGCTGCTGCTGCTGCTGCTGTTGCTGCTGCGGGGATATCGTGTATTAGGCTGTGGCTTTGACTGCGGCGTATGTCCTTCTAATAACACCAATAAAAAGAAATGAATTTTGTTTTCTTTGTTTGAAACAGAAGACTCGTATTGAGTGTACTTCTACGCTGTCGCAAAGCTGCAAGGAAACAGCAGCCTGCAGCAGTGCCGCGCGTGCGGTAGGATATAAAGGATGCCTCTGTGTTTTTCTTTGTAGTTTCCGTCGTTTTATATTCTCTTTTCAAAAAGAAATTGAATATTTATTTAATTTATAAATCATTACTTTCCAGTATCATCTGCATTTAGGCGGCTAACTGCAGACGGCGGCCGCCCACACAGACCTCTCCGCCCACCCGCCCAGCCCAGGTGCTCTATAGGGGGGGGCCTGGGGAAGCTTGCGATAGACTTTCATGATATTTAATAAATATAATTTTAAAATTTAATGTATTTAAACTATAAAATACTAAAATTCAAAACAAACAAACACCGTCAACCCACAAACTCACAAACACCGCCCGTGCCCACTATATACTCCCCCCCCTAGCATCGCACCCTTCTTCTCCCCGTTCTGAAATTGTTTCAATAAACCATAAATATCAATTTAAATTGTTTACTAATTAAAAATTTAAATAAATTAAAAATAAATGATACAACTATGACGCCACAAATACCCCGATCGCTTTCCTTATTCAGATGCTGTGCGGGGCCACACCTCCACTGAAATTCATGTAACGATCTTTTGCTCAATGATTAAGTATCTATCAACAAAAAAACTTTTTTATAATGTCTATATAATTATTTATATTTGTATATATATTTAGCTTTAGTACGCGGGCATATGAAGAAATATTCACCCACAAACTGATCTAGAAACTACTGCTGATACTATACTCATATATATTATATTATACTATACTATACTATACTATACTATACTATACTATACTATACTATACTATACTATACTATACTATACTATACTATACTATATACTATACTATACTATATACTATACTATACTATATACTATACTATACTATATACTATACTATACTATACTATATACTATACTATACTATATACTATACTATACAATACAATACTATACTCTCACAGCAACAAACTCTATATGCTCTGCAGCTGCAGCTGATATATAGAAGGTGAGGCCCAAGTAGTAAATTTAAAGCGTAATTCAACATTTGTCTGATGACACTCAAATTTCTCGCCAGAAGCTTCTCCCCGGCTCGGTGTATAATATGCGGGGGCTCTGATGCATTTGTTGTGTATTTATATTATTGAAAAGAGAGCAACACCACCCCAGCAACAACAACGGCAGAAGAAGAAAACGTAAACAAACACACACGATATACAGAAGAGGTTTCAAAGGCTCGTGAATTTCGTCTTTACTTCCCACTGCCTCAACTCCCAAGAACATAACAGGCCAGCTATGTGCTACAGCCTCAGCAGGCCTAGACCTCAACGGAGCCTCTTGCTCCGTCTCAGCATCCATAGAAAGTAAACACCCAGCAGCAGCAGCAGCAGCAGCAGCAGCAGCAGCAGCAGCAGCACAGCAATCCTTTGCTTTTCAACAAGGAGGAGCTAGGTGAGTTTGTTTACATGGATATGCCTAGCGAGAGACGCTGCGGTGCCCCTCAAGCAATAGGAATGTTACGACGAGGGCTCCGCAGCGATGCAAAGAATTTTTCCTCCCCTGTTGCTGCATACACAACGCGATGCTGCTGCTGCTGCTGCTGCTGCAGCTGCTGCAGCTGCTGCAGCTGCTGTATTTTCTTCATTGGTTGATGTACTGAGAAGCATCAATTGTTGCTGGCATCTCCGGAATGTGAACTTCGAAACGCGTCTGTACATCGTTCAACACGTTCGTGTCCTCCTGGCTTGCTACGAAGGTCACCGCCAGCCCCTTGGTGCCGAAGCGGCCAGCGCGGCCAACCCTGAACAAGAAAAAAAGCAACAATAAACCAGTTTTACACCCCAAAACAAGCAAATAACGCCTCTTTCGAGAGAGAATTTCATGCAGAAACAGGCCCATATATATATATATATATATATATATATATATATATATATATATATATATACAGATGCAAGGGAGAAGAAAGCTGGCTGTCTACCTGTGGAGGTATGAGTCGCTGCTCTCGGGCATATCGTAGTTGACAACGATGTTTACGCGTTCAATATCAATTCCGCGTCCGAAGAGGTCCGTGGCGACCATAATACGCTTCTCGAAGTTTTTGAATTGCTGGTAGCGGCTGATCCTGAGAGGAGCATCGGCGCAGCATCATCCGGCAGAGAAAGCTAGAGAAAGCGAGAGAATACGGGTGAAAAAGAGAAAAATTTTTGAACAAATAACTCTTTATTTCCTTTTTTGTTCGTTTAAGAATAATTTTAAAACGAAATATTAATATTGTTTTTCATTCACCTTTCCTCCTGATCCAGTCCTGCATGAATGGCTATAGAGGGGAAGTTGCACTCGGTGAGCAGCTTGTTGAGTGCCTGAGCTCTCGAGACGGATTTCACGAAAATAATGACTTGATTAAACTCGAGAGAATCCAATAAATCATTTAGTCTGCGGTTTTTGTCTGCCTCCGCCAGCTTTACGTAATACTGCAACAAACCATGAAGCGTCAGCTTGCTCTCGTCGTCGATGAACACCTCCACTGGATTCTGCATAAACCTCTTGCAAACCGCGCGCATCTCCCTCCCCATCGTCGCCGAGAAGAACATGACTTGTCTGTCAGACGCAGCAGCAGCAACACGACCACCCCCAACTGCAGCACCAGCTGTTGCATCAGCAGCAGCAGCCGTAGCTGCTGCTGCAAGTGAAGCAGCCCAGCCGACCTAGATGCCCGGGGAGGGTTTTTTTGATTAGCGCAGCAGAAACGTTCATCATACACCTTAAGAATCGCAATAAAAAAAAAAAAAAANAAAAAAAAAAAAAAAGAGAGGAGTAGTGACACTGAATTGTGTAGGGTTTATCATGACTTGAACGCAGTAAAGTAAAGGGCATCAAATAGAGAACCATCAGCTGACTTTTTCTTTGGTGTAGAGACGAAAATAGACTGAACGTCTTTGCGCATATCCAGCTTCTCCAGACATTTATCGCATTCGTCTAGAACGAAATGAGCGATTTTACTGGGGTCAAGGTGTTTGCCTTTCAGCAGCGCGAGGACTCTGCCTGGGGTGCCGATGAGGATAGAAGGAACACGCTTGGGGTCAGCTAGCAGCTCGATATTCTTCTGTATGGGGACCCCGCCGTAGACAACTTCACACTTGACGTGTTTTAAATATTTGCTGAAACGCTCAAATTCGTTTTTTATCTGAAACGCTAACTCGCGTGTATGCGCAAGACCCAAACACATAACCCCAGGCACAGCAGCAGAGTCTGTTGATGATGCTGCTGCTGTTGCAGCAGATCCCTCGGTGGCCTCCCCACCAGTACGCTTTGTTGCAGCACCTGTACCTGCTGCTGCTGCTGAGTCTACGTTCAGCTGCTGCAGGATAGACAACACAAATACTGCTGTCTTCCCCATTCCACTCTTCGCCTGACACAGAATGTCTACACCCGTTATCGCGTGGGGGATCGTCTCGTGCTGCACTTCAGACGGATGCTCAAAGCCTGCAACATATAAAACAAACACAAAAAAAATATACACACAAAAATATATATAATACACACAAAAACATACAACACAACCACAAACAATATATATAACACCCACAAACATATACACACAAACTAAACACAGCTAAAGAAACTCGTCAAACAATAAAAACACAACAAAGTTAAGCATCAAGGAAACTAAAAACACGAATCATCAGCTGTACATACACCCAAACCACAGAAGAAATACTCGCTAGATCACTGACACGAACAAAACAAAACAAAAACAATAAAAAAGGAGCAGAAACACCAACTGATGTGAATGGAGGCCAGCAGCTGTATATGCACTTATATCCATGGGCACCCACAAACGTCTATACACCTCAGCGAAAATAAAATATAATAAACATCTACGTGCATACAACACCGCACTTGTTAGTATTTCTGTTTATAAGCTTTTTTATATAAACTTTTTTTTATATAATGTATTTACTATCAGTTTTTCTTACAAGTAGTTTTATTTATTATAATTTGTGTCTATATAATAAAATAAATAAAAAACACAACGCCACAGAAGAACTTGTACTAAATATAAAATAACTGTTTATATAACATTTATATTTATTTATATTTATATTTATTTATATTTATATTTATTTATATTTATATTTATTTATATTTATATTTATTTATGTTTATATTTGTTTATATTTATTTATATTTATTTATATTTATTCTATACATACCCGCATCACCAATAGCTCTCAGGAGCTCTGGCTTGAGGAAAAAATCGCGAAAGCCGCTGGCGTGGATAGAGACGTAGTTGCCGCGGCCTACAGCTTCCTCGCCCACACCCTTCTCCTGTATGCAAACCCTAAACCCTAAACCCTAAACCCTAAACCCTAGAAACCCAACAAAGAATCCATATCCTGAATACAGGAACAAACCTCACCAGAAACGGCTGCAGCAACCACCCAGCTGCCATCCAGCAGATAAAACAAAATCAAGGTACACGTACACCCCAAGAGATGAGATGAGGTGTACATACACCAGCGAAGAGGCGGTAATGGGGATATGCGTTCAGAAATAAAACAAAAGCCCGCAATGCCGCCTCATCGGAGGTGTATGTACACCCCAACCACTGGGGTCGCGTCTCCCCTCCATATACACCTCAGATATGCAGCCACTACTAACCCCGTAGGTTCTTGCTGCCGACGGAGCAGCGGCCACATGCTGAATACTTCTCGAAATATCACAAAGAAAACACATTTAAAACAAAAACAAACAAAGAAAACAACTGCTCCCGCCACGGACGCGGGCCGCTCAGTTTCTCCTGCATCGCGAGCGTCCTGGCTGAGCCCCCCATCCCGTTTGCAGTTCCGAGAAGACTAAATGCTGTAAATAATGCTTTTAAATGATTAAAATGAGGAAAAAGAGGCAAAAAAAAGGCAGAGGAGACCTAGTGGGGAGGCCAGGTACTGGCCGCGGGCGTTGCTGCAATGGGGCCCGCAGCAGGTGTTGTGGTTGCTTGCTGCTCTCGTTTTACCTTTTGGTCGTTTTGCTGTTCATCTTCCTCATAATCAACCAATTCGTCGGCGGGGTTTTGCTCGAGAGCCGCCATTTTCAACAGGGGAGGTGTCTGAGGAGGAGGTGCTGCTGCTGCTGCTGCTGCTGCTGCTGCTGCTGCTGCTGCCGCCGCGGTTGCTGCTGCCTCCTGCGACGAAGGGAAAGAAACAAGAAAGGCTAAAGTCTCTTCGCAGCGGTTTAAATTCAATTTCTGCTGCTGCTAAGGAATTAAATTTACAGAACGAACGAACAGATTCACCACAGTCAGACAGGGCCGCCCCGCATGCAGCAACGGCCGCTGCTGCGGTGTACATACAGCTCGTGCGTTGCAGGGAGTTGGTTTGTTGTATGTTTGCCGGCATGCATTTCATCTATTGCTTAATTCTTATACTTTTATAAAGCACTTGTTACATATACAGTGGCTATTCACTCCATAAGCAGTTAAAGCTACACCGACACCAGAACCCCCAATCCCCACACCCCATACAGCGGCTCCTCGATCGTCGCTGCGGAACACCGCAAGCTGCAGCAGAGTCAAAACACTTTTCAAAAGAATTACAAAAATACAGCTGATGGGTTCCCCCCCAGTTCCCAAAAGCGCTGGATACAGCGGCGCAGAGGCCTGGGGCTGGCGCGGAGAGGAGGGGCCTATCACGAGTATAGTACAGCTCAGTACACCTCATGCAAGATGAGCTGAAGGAGGCTTTGCTGCAACTTTTGCTGCAAGGCAACTTCGCATGCAACCATATCCATACACCTTCCGGTGTATGCGCTGACACTGTCAGCAAGTGCTGAAACACTTCACCCTCGGAAGGTAGCTTGCGCGCCAGTAGAAGCACTTGCACTCACTCCACGCGTATAGAGCTGCATGTAGTCACATTTCTATCGCCAAACATCTCACTGCTTCGTGTTACCAGGTGCCCCACTGGATATGGTTACACCGAGGGAGGGAATGCAAGGTGACCCGCATTTCCTTCCTCGGCGCCGGAGGCCAGAGAACGGGAAAGGAAGAGAAACACGAGGACGTGGCGGACGGAGAGCGGCGTCTGCTGTTGCTGTTCATTTTGCTTCTGCTGCTGGCAACTCAAATTCTTTACTGTTTTAGTGGAGCAGTGGCCACTCAACTGTTCATCAAGCCCGGCTCGTTGCGACGCGCGTGTGGTGGGACCCACTTTTCAATGCGGGTATCGTATCTAACTCAAAAGTACGCAGTGAACCGTTGCTGGCGCGGACAGTCGGTGAGCATGGGGGTAACAGGTTGAGCCAGTCAAGCAAAAGAAACCGATACCCCACAAATATGCGTCGAGGAGCTAGCCGGGCGTGGAGGGATGCGGATACAGCCCACCGAGAAGATAGTTGAAGCCGGAGGTCCGGAAGGTATAAAGATACGGATCTATCTACATAAATGAGGGACAGGCTCACAAGGAACGTTTACACATTGCTGCACTTTATGGCGTGTTGCGGGCGGACGGGATTAAAGCCACCGCCACCTTGTGGAACAGAGCGAGTGAATGCCCCTCATAGATTGTTTCGTGCAAGCGGTGCTCAGAAACCGACTCGAGTTCTCGATCACCTGGTCACTTGACGTAGTATTCTCGTTTTCTGC
Source organism: Eimeria mitis (assembly GCF_000499745.2). Classification (NCBI taxonomy): domain Eukaryota; phylum Apicomplexa; class Conoidasida; order Eucoccidiorida; family Eimeriidae; genus Eimeria; species Eimeria mitis. The sequence continues at coordinate 7,308 of NW_024011801.1, forward strand.
GGCCTATGCGTGTCGTTACCCGTACGCCCAGGATATCAACCCCCTCTAGTTGCTTCCTCCCCACTACCTTGGTGCTGCTTTGTGGGGAACTTTTGAAGAAATTTCGGTGGTCTGCCAGAAGGCTCTCAGCTTTCGCCTGACCCTGCATCTTGAATATGTGGTGTGCGTGGTGCTACTGAGCTTAACGCGAGTTCTCGAGGTTATCGGAGGACGATCGTGAGTTTCAGTGGGGTCGAAATACTTAGATGTTCTGGACGCAGCTGACCTCGACAGGCTCCAGCCGTCCTGGCTGCAGCAGCCTAAGGGCTTGGAGCTGGTGAGGAGAGGGGGATGCCGGCCATGAGTTGTAGCGCGCCTTACTACGGCTCGCGCTGCAAGGCAACGCCACGTACATCCATGCCCGAGTCCTTTCAGGAGCTTGCACCAATACTGTAGATAACTGCAAAACGCATACATGGCCGTCAGCCGCCAGCCTGCGAGCCAAAATAAGCACATAGAGCAACTTCAGGCATAGCATGCTACACACCCCATGCATTGGCGCTAGTGGTGAGACAGTGCAACTGTACATACGCATCGCCAAATATCATTTAGGTAATGAGTTCGCCTGACATGGGTGTAAAGCCTTCATATGTACGTTCACTAGCTAGGCCGGTGTTCCGTGTGGCCCGCGTCAGCCCCGCTGGTTTCCTGTCAGCTTTCCGGTCTCCGTACATATAAGATATTTGAATGGTGTAGCAACATTAATATATTATGAAGGCAGTCAATCCGCCCTCAATTTCGAAGGCTGCTGCCACGAAGAGGGGTACAGCAAGCCGGGCCCTGGAGAATGAACAAGTAGACGGATATGGTTTGCATACGTTTTGGTTGTGTGGTGGCGCTCATCGATGACTGCTGAGGAGCATTGGCGGCACCATTTGCATGCAGGTCACACGGACACCATGGAATCAGAACACAACGAGTAGGCTTGGCGGTATGATTTGCATCTAACCGCTGCGTTACGTGTGGCGCCACAGCGTGGAAAGCGGAGAACGAAGCAGCTAGCTGGAGAGGCTTTCTGTATGTGCTGTGAAGGACCTGTTGCTGCTGCTCTTGCAAATAGACGAGGGGTGATAGCAGAATAACTGAAGCAGAAGTGGAGGCCGGAGTTTTTCACTCCAATGACAGTAAAAGTTCTAGGGAGGAAGTAATGGGTATTTCAGCTGGCTTAGGGGCCGCTCGTTGCGGCAGTGGCGCGGCGAGCCCACCCAATAAATTAAGTTGGCTATTAAGCGGACAGATGGCGCTTGGGGTGTGACACACAGAAAACGGGCTAGCCGCCCGACAGCTAGCTAATTGAGAGCTAGCCAACCAGTATATAGCTAACTGACAGCTAGCTAACAGCGAGCTCGCTAGCCAGCAACTAGCCATCTGAGAGCTAGCCAGCCTAAAACGCCCGCCGCGGAGGAGTGACAGGCCTTCCTGAAAAGCTGTAGCTAGCTGCAGCCATCCGTCATTCCAACTGCACAGCTAGCTGAGGGGCTCACTACTACTCTGCATGCAGCAGGTTATAAAGTGTTATCAGAAACAAGATTATGAATAATTCTTTATGAATGCTTGCCACTAGGTGAGCGTGGAGGCTAAATACAGCGAGTCGCTGCTCCCACTGTACAGCTCGGCAGGGGGCTCACCCCTACTGTCTCAGCTGCTGATAAAGCAGCAACTGAATTCACATATATTTTATTTCTGCCTGCCTGTTGCATGCTACCCTTCCTTCAAGCCACGTATGTCTCGCCCGCGAGTTCGTTGCATGCGGGTGAAACCCTAAACCCTAAACCCTAAAACGTGAATTCCTAAACCCCAAATAAGACGACTACCTCTGCCTACACGTGTTAACCCGATATAGAAACACTGAACGGCAACTAAATAAACAAAAATAGCAATTGAGGTGTTTCTATACATCTTACAACAGTACTTGTTGCTTATAAAGATAGCCCTCTATGTGGGGGCCGCTAGGTTTAGGGTATAGAGTTGCACCGCGTGCAGCACAGGCGTGAATTACGTCTGCATGCTCAAAGCTAGTATTTCTGCTAGCGCTCAGGCAGCTGCCGTTTACTAGCATGTAGGGTTACCGTTGTATGCATGTGCAGGTGTACATACACCGGAGCATCAGCTGCTCTGTATGTGCAACGCATTGAAGGTAACTATATAATATTGCAAGTTGTATTCAGTGAAGATAGCCGTGAGGCAGTTGTCGCGCGGGCTGTCTCTGCAGAATGTTGAGGGGAAAGCGTTTAAGAAAATCAGAAATGGAGAAGAGTCTATATGCTAGTGCAGATGATAGCACCGAGCTGTAATGAGAAAGTTAGGGTTATGTATGTACATGTCAGGTGTACATACACCCGAAATTATTGCTGCTATATGATGAAACTTTCAGTCTATGCATTGCCAACCTCCACTTCACTTAAATAATCTTTTACTTCTGCGGGGCTGAGCACTCTGAATTTTCTATCTTCTCCTATAACACCGATCTCTATAGACTTCTCTGTCATTGCCCCCTCAAACCCTTCACGTAAAGTCAGAATTGCTGTGTGAATTGCATCTTCTAGCTCTATATCTGCGGTGTATCTGCAGGTATGTATACACAGGAAAGCAGCAACACATGCAAGCACCACAAACGTGAAACCTTAGAATAAACAAAAACTGAAATAATGCAAAAAAAAACATCATATTCGTCTTTATTTTAATTAAAAAGAGAATTCATAACAAAACAATCATCATATGCAGCAACATATACACACATACACCTAAACCCTAAACCCTAAACCCTAAACCCTGCATTTTGCTCTGTACAACAAACAAGAAACCCGAAACTACTTCTTTGGCATTTCAATGAAATTTTCTTCATTATTTCAGAAGAAAATAAAATTAAATATTTTAATTAATTAAAATATTTAATTTTCGTATGTACTTTTGTTCATACATTTGCATTCATTCGGTGTATTCAGATGTATATATTTTTTATTTTTTTTTGTTTACCTTTTTTCTAGAAATGTTTTTGCATTTTGCATATCGCGGCCAATGGCGGAGGCCTTCCAGCCAAAGTAAGCACCGCTGGGGTCCACTTGATACAGCTGCGGGCCGCAGTCATCGTACCTATTGAAAACACAAACACAGCAACATGCATGCATGCATGCATGCCTTATATGCATGCATGTATTCCATGGATGTATTCCATGCATGCATGCATGCATGCATGTATTCTATGCATGCATGCATGCATGTATTATAACTAGGATATATGTTTAACTAGAAAGCAAAGGTAAAAGAGAGGAAAAGGGAGAGCAGCACTGACCCCGCAACGAGCAGAGAAATTCCAAAGGGACGAACGCCCCCGCTTTGGGTGTATTCTTGCATGACGGAGGCCACCCCCTGCACCAGCTGGTTCGTCGGCATGGGTGTTTTATAATAAAGTTCATATGCAGCAGCCTGCATAGAAAAATACACACAAATACTCTACTCTTTCAGGGTTTATATATCGTCTAATATAAACCCTATGATATATATGTAATGATTACACTATACAACACGCATAAATGCTTCTTCTGTTGCTTCCTTTTCTGTGTTTCTCTCTGTGCTTTCTCCCCTTTTTCTTTCTCTCTGTCTCGCCCCCTTTGGCTCTGTCTGTGTTTCTGTTTCTGTTTTTCTTGTTTGCCTGTTTTCTGTTTCGTTTCTTTCTTTGTGTGTTTTTTCTCTCCTGCCTACGTGTTTGTGTCTGTTTCTGCTGCTTCTATCTCTGTTTCTGTTCCTTACAACCCCAGGATTAACGTTTAGCATTTCTATGGATTAGCGACAGAGAGCAGCCCGTAACTTAATGAATTTCTGTTGTGTGTACTGTGTGCAGAGTTTCTGTATGATTGAGGTGTATGCACAGTGGAGTGTATGCTCTGTAGATTTGTGGTTTGTGTTTTATCTCACTTCTTTTCGGCCTTTCTTTAATACAACTCTGAAATCAGCAGGCATTCCTGCATAGACGCAGCCGACGGATGGCGTGAAGATATCTACTTTGTTGATGGTTTCTGGTTCAAGAAGAGGAGTTGGGAGTTTTTTTTCTGCTGCTAATACAACTCCGTTCTTTGCCTTTATACCCAGAGCAGGGGAGCCCTGCTGTACGCGGTTCAGAGCGTATTCAATTTGCACCAGCTTTCCGCTGGGGGAGAAGGTCGTGAGGCTGAAGGAATACTGGCCTTCCGACATTGTTGATGATAAATAAAAATAAATAATAATTAGGAAAGAAAAAGGAAATATTTCGGGCAAAATTTACCCGAAAAAAAACGAAATATCAAGCACGATCAGCTCCGCTTTCAGCCACCCAACACACCTTCACGAGCGCAGTGAATGAGGTGTACGTACACCTCAAATTATTTTCAACTTCTGAAAGTGAAACGACTCCGTCACTTTTACTTTTGTTTGTTTTCTGTAGGTTAGAGGGGGGTGGTGCATGCGGAGGAGCCACCGCTGCATACGCTGTTTCCTCTCATGCTGTGAAAGCAGTTATCAGAATAAATTGAGTTCTTTGAGAACAATAAACATAAATAAATCATAAAAACACAAAACATAACAAACTTATTTCTACAGATATGCAACAGCGGCCACACGCACGCAGCCCCGTCTTTCCTTTTTGCTGCTGAAGCCGCTGTATATATATATGTATGCGTTGCAGCTGCATTTCAAGTTTTTTTTTGTGAAGATAAATTTCATATAAATAAATTATAAACAAAAAATATTATTTTAAACATAATTTATAAATTAAATAATATATTTTTCCTCTGAAATTCATGATCATACTTGCACACCACGATACAGCTTTCTGCGGTTTCCTGTTTTCCTAGACGCTTTCTGCTGAGACGCTGAGACAGCAGCAATTGAGTTAATACTATTAAATTATTCAATAAACTTTATAAATTTTTTAATTAAATATTTTTTATAAACTTTTTGTTGTATTTCCCCTGAATTTCACTGCGTCTAGACACCATTTCAGTGGCTAGCTAGGGCTTATGCTAAGATAGATATTTCAGCTCCTCTTGCAGCTGCACATATAATGTATACAATATAATCTATATCTCCACATAAAAAAAATTATAAATATAATATATAATATATGCATTTTATATATTTTATATATACATATATATAATATATGTATATGTAACACTAATGCCAGCAACATCAACAAAAGAGAGGGTCCTCTCTACCTAAGCATTTCCTCAAAACCCTAAACCCCAAACCCTAAACCCTAAACCCTAAAAGATATTGTTTCAGACAGCTGGATCGTTCGATCCCCAGCATGCAGGAAATGTTTTATTTGCTTTCATTTTAATATGTTTATAAACTAAGACTAAACGTAAAGATTATGCTGCCCTTTGTTTTTTTTTTTTTTTTTTTTTTTTTTTTTTTTTTTTTTTTTTTT
>NW_024011802.1:0-1119 GCF_000499745.2 Eimeria mitis
TTGACCAATGGTTCACTCTTCTGTTTTTGGTTCGTGCACCACGATTTGCTGGCGAATGAGTGGATTCGCACTTTTTTTCTTTGGCATGCACTTGGATTGCAGAGTATCTTTGTTGCCCCCGATGCTATGCTCTGCTCTGTTTTTCAGTGCGCACACATTTTGCCTGACAATTGTGGAGGGCGTTCGCGGAAACTGAGTCTGTTGTTCAGTACGATTGGGCTGACTAGACTGCGGGCGTCTTTCTGCGCGAGACAACCTGTCAGCTCTCTTCTTTAATGCTAGCTCGGAGGGTTAAACGCCAATCGGTGTTGCTGCGTACGCTAGATGACAGGGAGCCTGTTTGGGAGAGGGAAGCGCAAGCAAACAGTACATGCGCGCCCATCGGAGACGCTCCGAACTGCGTCGGTTGGAAGTTGCTAAAAGGTGAACGTGCATCGGCGCATCTGCTGTTGGCGAGATTCTAAACACCTCAAACATATAGAAGCGAATGAACGACGAGCCATATATCNCGCATCTGCTGTTGGCGAGATTCTAAACACCTCAAACATATAGAAGCGAATGAACGACGAGCCATATATCCGTTTCGCGTTTGACGTGTGTTGAAGACAGATATCCATGCTGCTTGCCGATTAGGCGCCAGCGTGGAAGGGGACAATTCTTCCCCAGCATTTAATTCACTCTTGTGGCCCGGCGTGTTGGCTCTATGCCATGCTGCATATTTGCGTTAACATGGATGCGTAGGGTAAAAATAAGTGCAGCGGCTCGTTATAATCGTGAACTGTACTGGGGCTACGAAAGAGACCTATACAGTTCGCCGAGTTGCTCAGCACCTCAGGATGAAAGGTTTCTGCTTTGAACACTCGGTACTTTGTACAGCAAGCGAGCATTGTATATAGTAGTAGGCACTTGCTTGTTTTCGCACCAGCCGAGCAGTACAATGCGCATCGATGATGGCCCGGAAACACGTGGCTACCTTCTTGGAGCTGTTCCACTTGCGTGCCCCTCCGCAGGCAGGCCTTGAGTTTCGTTCATACCGAATCTGCAATTTCATCTGCAGACGCGATTTCGAGAGCATAGGGCGGACAGCGGGTGTCGTCGGCATTGCGTGTGGTGCGGAGG
>NW_024011803.1:0-1119 GCF_000499745.2 Eimeria mitis
ATATATATATATATATATATATATATATATATATATATATATATATATGCACTCACGGGCTTGCAGAGAATAAGTTTCGAAGAAATGGTATTCAGAGTGCAGACACTGGAGTCACCCATTTAACTGCAGGTGCCGCTGCGTTGAATTTCCGCCTCCTGTGGAAATTCAACGCAACTCCACCTGCAGTTAAATCTATAAATATGTATATGGGTATAAGTGCATATAATATCTGTTCTGAATCTATACAGATCATATGCGTGTATATATATTGTATACGTATTATATATGTAAGTGTAGGATCTGTATACTATATGTATCTGAAAATCCCCGGTTGTCCAAACATTCTCATTACTTCTGGGACCTGAAGCTCCTAAGCGTTTTTCGCCGCGGATTCGTGGAACGCCTAAATATAGATAGCATGACCACCACAAACTAGCCGGAGGCAGACAGTCAAACAGCAAACCCAAGTCGCACGCTAATGCCATATTTAGCACTGTATAACCAGAGGCATTTATCGAATTGGTGTGTTCTCCCGCCTGCGGAAGGGTTTACTATACAACTGTGCACCCGCCGACCCTTGCTCTGTGGCATCCCTATTCTACACATAAGCAGCGCTTTCTAACCTGACACTAGACCTTGATGTCGGCAGCCAGCTCCGTGCACCCGCAGCTACTGACGTCCGTACATAGCTGATTAACATTGGCATAAATTGTCAACTTGCCAGCGGCGCGCAGGTATCACCGTGTCATTTCTGTCATTTCCGTTGGTTTTCTCAGTTCCCTCTGAGAATCACCGAAGTTTCCGAACACAACCGACAGAAAATGCAGCGCCGTCAATGAACAGCTGAAAGAGACTGAGATATTGGATGCATGTGTAACGACTAGCAGAGCACACAGCAAACGAGAGTATTTTGTTAAATTGCCAGGATACCGATACCGCGAGTGGATTGCTGGTGGTCGCTTGTGTAGCATTTGCAGGCCCTAATTGACACAGCGGCGGCGACTAAAGCAACGGCGCGGAAAGAATCCCTCGGATTTGGACCGGCATATCCGTTCGTTGAAAACTACTTGGCCGCGTGCGAGGAGGCGAACGCATATACATATAATCCATATATATATA
>NW_024011805.1:0-1118 GCF_000499745.2 Eimeria mitis
GTGCTGCTGCTTTTGCTGTTGCAGCAGCTGCTGCTGTTGTTGTTGCTGCGTCGCTGTTGTCAGGGACAGCTGGGGCTTCCTTGGTGGGTTCAGCGTTAGTGTGGGGTTTCTTGTTGCGTTTCTTGCGACTAAGCAGGAGCAGCTGCTGCCTCGACAGGAGCAACAAAGACTCCTTCAGGCTGCGTTCAGCTTGCAGCACGGGGTGGAGTAGAGGGAACTGCAGGGTTGCAACAGTGAGGATGAGGAGTTGTTTTACTGTGCGTAGTTTCTTTTCCATTGATATCTTGTTATTGCGACTAACGCCAAAGACGAAATGCATCAACAGATCCTCAGCCCTATTGACGTATTTGCTAGAGAAAGCAGCAGCATTGCTCCACCCCTCACGTTTGCATGAGGCCCCCGTGAGGAGGCCCCACACAAATGGCAGCAGGTGATCCGCGAGGCACTCTATGCTGCTGTCTTTGGTTATGAGCAGCAGCAGAGAGGGCCCCTTCAGTGACTGGGCCTCCTCAACCTTCGAGTGCGTGCTAACATCCGCCAGCTTTGCTACAGAAGAACTTGAAAGACCCCCCCCCTCACTCCCGTCCAGCTGCCCAGCCAATCCTCGCCGGCTCTCTTCTTGATCTAGACGATCGGGATCAGCGACTCGGTTTATTTCCTAAACACCGAAACAACACATGCAAACCCCCCATTGCTGCGATTAATAAACCGAGATACGAGATGTCTACTTCATAAGCTGGTGCTGCTGCTGCTGTGTTCCCCTTGCTGCTGCTTGCGCTACGGTTCTCCTTGCTACTGCTGTTGTTCCTGCTGCTGCAGTTGTCAGTGGCAGCTGTTCCGAATTTCACAGCTGCTAGGTGCATCTGCCGGCTGTTGCTTTTGAGTGTATCGACAGCAGCTCGAAACTGCCGCTCATGTTGTGTGGAAATGAAGGCAAAACTTACCTCGGCGATTAGAGGGAGCATCAGCGGGACCGCGGCTTCAAAGCGCTGGACAAACTGGGTACCATCAATACAGGCTGCCTCCTGAGATGCGTATACGGGCTCCGCTGATGCATCTTGCTGCTGCTGTTGCTGCAAGGCATTCAGCATCGCATGCACCGTGAACAGCAGTACGGG
>NW_024011807.1:0-1118 GCF_000499745.2 Eimeria mitis
TCTGAGGTGTCTAGGCACCTCTGAGGTGTATACGCACCTCTGAGGTGTCTAGGCACCTCTGAGGTGTATATAGAGCTGTGGGGTGTATATGGAGTTCTGGTGTGTATATGGAGCTCTGGGGTGTATACGCACCTCTGAGGTGTACATACACCTCAGGGGTGTACACTGCTTTCAGCTTCCAGCCCCAAGAATATCTGCATGCATGCATGCATGCATGCATGCATGGATATTTTAGAGCAATGGGGGCTGTTGCTGCTGCTGTTGCTGCTGCTGTTGCTGCTGCTGCTGCTGTGCATGCAGCCCCGCAGCTGTTGCTGCCTCAGCAAGCTCAATAAGGAGACTCTGCACGTGGTAGGCGTTGGGGACACAAGTGTTGGCGCGAGATAAATTCAAACCCACGCTGCAGCAGAAGGAGACAGAAGGAGACAAAAGGAGACAGAGGAGACAGAGGAGACAGAGAGAGAATATAATGGAGAGGAGGAGACAGAAGGAGACAGAAGGAGACAGAAGGAGACAAAAGGAGACAAAAGGAGACAGCAGGGGATAGAGAGAGAATATGTTAAACTAAAGGAGACAGAAGGAGACAGAGGGAGACAAAAGGAGACAAAAGGAGACAAAAGGAGACAGCAGGAGATAAAAGGAGACAAAAGGAGACAAAGGAGACAGAAGGAGATAAAGAGAGAATATAATGGAGAGAAGGAGACAGAAGGAGACAGGAGGAGACAGAAGGAGACAAAAGGAGACAAAAGGAGACAGCAGGAGACAGAGAGAGAGAATATGTTGAATTAGAGGAGACAACAGGAGACAGAAGGAGACAGAAGGAGACAGAAGGAGATAAAGAGAGAATATGATAGACAGAAGGAGACAGAAGGAGACAGAAGGAGACAGAAGGAGACAAAAAGGAGACAGACAAAGAGATACAACGGAGACAGAAAGAAAAGGAGACAGACAAATAAAGATAAAGAAGCTGCAACTAAGACAAACAGAAAGGGAGAGAAAAAGAGACAAAGAAAGACACACAAAAACGGAAGGAGACAGACAGAGAGACACAAAACACGAGGAGACAGCCAAAAGCTGCGCATACACCTGAACGCATGCATGCATGCATGCATGCATGC
>NW_024011809.1:0-12744 GCF_000499745.2 Eimeria mitis
GACGCTGCCTGAACGTGACAACAAGACATACTAACATAGGTTTGAAAACAGTTGTGGGTTTTGAACCTTCATTGCTGGGTCATTTGTTGTATCCCATTCCTCCCACAGAGACACAAGTCCCCCGTTGACGATGTCTGCATGGGGGGGGGCTTGTTTCTCTACGTGAGACAGCTGCCGGCCGAGTCGATCTCCACCAACAATGGACCAGCAGGTAACCGAGCTGGGACGCACGCTCCACGTGGACCGTTCAAGAATTATGGATATGACGCAGAAGATGGCATTTTTAGCGCAACCTGCCGGGCTTGCACCACGCTGGTAACTTCTCTACATGGCTGTTTTCGGAAGCATCTATAATGGAGCTTTGCACTGAACCATAGGTAGCAGCGGGACCGGGTAACCACTAGTGAAATGGGAGGTCTGTGATGCTTGCCCCTCATGAAGGTGTTTGAGAGACTCGTGCTACTTCCCCGCCTCGGATATGTTATGGCGATGCTGAAAATGGGCAGTCGGCGGTTGACGTGAGCAGCAACAGTTGCGACAGTGTTTATAAAGCTCTCTTGTAACGCTTTTAAAGGCGTATGGCGGGATATCTTGCATAACGCCTTTAAAGGCGTATGGTGGGACATGTTACGCATGCGCAGCAGCTTGCGACAAGCGCGAATATCTTTATTCCGTAGATGTAAGCTGCAGCTACTACGTGCGAACTTGAAACCACTTTGAAATGTATCCGAGATGCTGCATCACAAGAACAAATCACTCAAGAAACCCACTTGGTCAAGCAACCCCACCCACAACTCCCACACAGCATACTAACGAAGCTATATTCTTCTGAATCATGCGGGAACCGGAAACGTAATGACGGAAATCAAATTCTAAGATGGCGGAGCGCGGTACAAGCGACAAACACCAGCTTTCTGCTCGCGAAGGTGCTCGACAGCCTTGGCCTTGGCTGCGCACCTCGGATTTGTCATACCGAGGGTCGAGGCTGGCAGTAAACAAGTGACGTTAGCAGTTTCAGCAGATCAAACACGCTACAGTTCGCAGCGTAGGTTCACGGTGATGACCGAGACAAAAGCCTGCATGAAGAAAACAGTTGAACTTATACAGGGTATTGCATGCAATCACTGACACTTGGGAGGGAACCGTCTCTGTTCTCGCTGCTAGCATCATCTGGGGTTCGGCTGAGACCCAGCTGAGCAAGACCTGCGAAGACGCACAACCATCTTTTAATAGAGGCAAGGGGTGGTACCCTGATTCTGTGTATTTAGTCGGTAGCTACGACGTGCTTTTGGCGGCTGGTCCTGAAGTCGCTGCACGGCTGCGAATGAAGGCAAAGAATGTTTTTGTGGGTCCACTATAAGATGCTAAAAGGCCAAGCCGTGTAGCCTCAGCATTTGACGAGATGCGAAATGAGGAGGGCATATGAACGGCTCCACAACATTGCATTCCAAAACAAAACAAGACATTTACAATACATTTGTAAATGCTGTGTAAATGCAAAGCATTTGCTGTGGTGCTTTTCGCTTCTGCACGGGCCGCTGGAGTGGGCAACCCCTGGTGAGTGAGCTGGGTGGAGTAGGCATGCTGGGCCAAGAGACAAGTGCACTTGTCCTACTGAGCAAACTGCAGTTCTAGGATTGTCTACCTAATGTCAGCAGAGTGAGGGTAAGTGGAGCTGAGCTATGCGCGCATATTCTAAGGCTGAGAGCTGTGAGAAGGAAGCTTCCACCTCGCTGTGCTTCCGTCTGAGAACAGGCTTGCAGGGATACCTCGAACAGGGCACGGGGTTTCCTCTGCAGGCATGGGCGAGGCTTGTAAAAGGCCTGTGCTCTTCATTGCTGCTCCGCAGTGCATTCCTGTTGAACTGTTACTAGGACTAGATACTTTTCTAGAACTTTGCACAGCACTGACACTCTGGCTCTTCATGCCAATGCAGGTGGCGAGCGGCACAAATCTGAACCCCTAAATGCAACAAGGCAGCAGCTGAACCTTCAAAAACTGGCAACAACTGAACCCCTAAACCCCAGATTATTCCATATGCTCAACTATAAACAAATCAACGAACTTTTAATTCGGAAGGCATGTGTGTAGGGAGCATCAAGGCAACCCCGGCACAGCATATCACTGTTTACCGATAGCTGATAAATTCGGGTGTATGTGCAGCTTAAATACAAAAAACAAGGTCCACGTTAAGAAACACTAGACACCCACTGGGTGATCTAGAACGTCACTGAAAGTACCTAAATTGCCAGTGGGGAACCCCAAACAACCGTGGGGTGTGTATACCTATAGCGAGCACTGTACTGACTGACGACGCCTCGGATACACATCCTACGCCGTTTATGCTCTTCAGCGGCGCAGCAGCTAGTTAGTTAATTCAAGTGCATTGAGTGTGCATGAAAGACGCAAAACCATGGCGCTCTCCAGACCCCTGTATAGCTGAGCAGCGCGACGGGAAGGACCATCCTGAGGGCTTTACTTTCGTCGCTAGAACTTCAGATTCGGGTAGGACTTAGGCATTAGGGCAAGTCGTGGCCTAGCGTGTCGAAATCGAGGCGGGGGGATTCTGGGGTGCGCTTCGTGAGCACTTCAACTCCGCTGTCTGTACAGCAAAGTGTATGTTCAAATTGTGCAGACAAGGAGCCGTCTGCCGTCACTGCTGTCCATCCATCCGGCCACAGACAATCCGCACTGCGTCCTAAATTCAGCATAGGTTCAATCGTGAATACATGCCCAGCACGCATCACCCCGACCTGCAACAACAGCAGCAGCAGCAGCAGCATGCCAAGCACCAGACAGCTGTTTCAGATTGCAGGGCAGATACTGCAGGAATGGGTACAGCAGCAGAAGCAACGCGGGCTACACTTTTGCTGCTCTGCTGCTGCTGCTGCTGCTGTTGGTGCTTACTGCTTTATTGTTGCGGTAGTGGGGAATACTGGGGGATGTGTGGAAGAGTTCTCCTGTCCCATGTCCACAGTAAGAGCGGACGACGGAGAGCCTGTAAGTCCACCCCGCAACAATCCATATACATTAGATTATCTGCATGTATTGATACTAGGTCTCAGGGCGAGATTCTAATTTGTATTCTTAGTTTTGACGGAACGACAAGAATTCGCGTTAATTACCCGTGCTTGTCCGCAACAGCTGAAACCACACGCCCGATTTCGCGGTACATCATTCCAGGTTTGCACTGCAGCAAGAGCATCACACAAACACACCAACCCGGCGCCACATGTGCAGCAACCGCAGCCACAACCTACCTACTTGCTCCCTACAGCCAAAAACGTCCGCTAAGCAGGAGCAACAGCAGAACAGCAACAGCAGCAGCAACAAGCATTTACGGCCTTGATTGCTTCCATAAGACAAAGATATGCGCCCTGAAGCAGTCTTTTTTGATCGGGATTCGGGGTGCCGCAGCAGAAGGTTTCATTCAAATCTGCATGCATGCCTTTGTAATACACCGTTATGTCCACGTTCACGATATCCCCTTCCTGTAGAGGCCTGAAGAAAACGCAAACCCCCAAACCCTAAATCCTTGCCGCAGCAGAAACCCGTTCGGCACCCCTGGCTCGGGCAAACCTGTAAAGGGCTTCCTGCAGTTCATGCGGTTCATGAGCTGTTTAGAGTTAAGAGGGTCTAGGGTTTGAGGCTTAGACGGCAATAGCATGTGGATGAGCCCCTGAATGCTGCTCTCTTGCTACAGCTGGCAGTGCAGGGGAGTAACAAGTTAAGGGTTTAGGGTTTAGGGTTTGTGACCGGAAGTCTGGGATGCCGTGGCAGATGACTTCATTGACGCTGACGCAGCACGACTTGGGAAAGCCTTGGTAGTTGAGGGGGGAGGGGTAAGCGTTGTTGTTTACAATAAATGCATGCACTTTTTCGTCTAACTCTTCTGCTGTCACTCCAGGCTTAACTAAAGAATGCACCAAATCCAGAGCCTGACGACCCAACCGGCACGCTTCGCGCAGTCGCTGCAGCACCGATATACATAATTATATATATATATATATATATATATATATATATATATATATATATATATATATATATACGTCAACAATACCAGCAGTAACAACAGCAGGCGCCTGAAATGTGTTATCTGCTAACTCTAGCAGCAGCAGCAACAGCAGAAGGAGCTGGAGAGGTGTCATCTGCATTTGCAAGCTTTTTATTGAAGTGTACGTCCACCTGAGTGCATGCTGACCTCGATTTCTTCTGCTGAGTATACCTTGATTGCATTATTTTTTAAACTTCTTTCCCCATACGGCACACCCGTCTCTGCGTAATCCGGCTTAGCCACTGAAGAGGGAACAGAACGCCGAGGGGTTATCGGCCACGGCCGGAGTTTCCCCGTAAACTTGAATCCCAGAAACTGGCTGCAGGCACGCGCAGGTGTCAATACACCCCAAACCCTAGACAAAACACTAGACTTTCAGCTGCAGCCATGCAAGAACAAAACAACCGTATCTGGTGAAGAAAACAAAAAACGCTTTTCTCGACGGTTCACTATTGCATGCTCTCTCTCGATTGCTTCTATTACTTATGTTTGCTTGCAACGCCGCTGATGGCTGCGTTCTCCTCTAGCGGGTAAACTAAACGCTTCCCCCAGCTATCGAATACGTGTACATTTGTTTATCTATTTGTTTGCTTGGTTTTTCGTCTACTATTTTCCCGCTCTTCAACTGTTAATACCTGAGATGAGGGTCTGCCCGCCAGGCGTCTGTGTCGCTGGGGTCATAGTTGGCGACATCGATACCAGTCAAGCTGGCATTCAACCTCCCTTGTTTTTGTTTTCTTATGGACTCAAGAACTTCATGGAGTGCCTTGTGCTTCTTCCAGGAAGAACGGAAACATTCCTGAGAGCAGAAGGAGTTGGGGTGTATATTCAGCTCCAGACATCTTGGGCAACTCAGAAACCGTCGATTTGCATCTGCTTCAGATATCCCGCATCCCTGACACACTGCTGCTGCTGCTGAATCCGAAGGATCAGCGGAAGCAGATGGAGATGCGGATGTGGATTGGCGAGCAGAGGAGTCGGGAGGAGTGTTTTCTTCTGTGGCGCTTGCTGCGGCTGCTGCTGGCGGGGAGTCTGATGGCTTTGTGTTCGCGCACATGATGAACAGGAAAAACAGGACAGAGGGGGGCGAAAGGATTCAGAGAATGAAGAAATAAAAGACAGAAACGAGGATCAAAGGAGCGAAAGGTTCAGTTGTCTAGTTGGTTTCTTCGGAGGCAGAACGGTTGCAACGTGAAAACCAGAGACTCAGGGGAGGAACTTTATGAAACAAAGCATAAAATGACAAGTAGAGCCGAAATGATCAGCAAAAAGCGTAAGAAATAGAAAGGAAAAGGCTAAAGATGCAGTCAAGAGGAAAGGAAATATGAACGATTCAAAAACCCGAACACCTCGCTGGGGCTGGATGGGGGGCCCCTCGCAAACATTTGTTCCATCTTTTGATCCGTTAGTTTAATTTTTAAACTTCATTTGTTATTTTCTTGTATCATGATTCCTTCATTTATTTAGCTCGAAGGCGGGTTGGTGTTGCAGTGAGGTGTACATACACCTCAACTGCGCCCCACACTTGATGTTTTCACCCTCGGATTTTTATTGGTGTTATTTATTATATTTCGGCTTTATCTTCTCTTCTTTTGTCAAACTCAGATTTTTACTGCCTTCCAGCGCAAGAATTGAGAAAAACATCAGTCCCAGTTGCTAGTTTCCATGCTATGACCGGGGCAGTCTCAACAGGGTTTCAACGCGTCCTTCGTAGCGTTCTGGTCTTTCTTTGCTCCCCCTTTCCTCATTGACAGCGCTCCGGTCTTGCCCTTTCTTTTTTCTGTTCATTTCTTCCCTCGTTTCTGGGGGATTTGCATCGCATTCACCCCATCGCCTGTGCTCCGGTGAGCCACCTCTCCGCCAGTTCTCCCGAAACCCTAAACCACAGAAAGAGAGAAGTACAAAATGCGAGCAGCAAAAGCACAAAAAGAGCGCGGTACAACCCACGGGGGAGTGGCAGAAACCGCTGGGGAGTCTGTGGCCACAGGAGCAGCGAAACTCAAGAAGAGGAAAGAAGAAAGCAACAAAAGCGACAAACAAAACCACCACAATGTTTCAAACAATGAAAAAAGTTCAACAAAGGACCAGCAGCAGCAGCAGCAGCAGCAGCTTGAGAATCCCGAGGCTTGCGGAGCCTTCGATCTCTTTCCCATATCTTCCTCAACAATTCGCCTGTTGCAGCAAAACAATATTCACCGTCTTCTCCCTTCACAGTTCCTGACCTTCAAACAAGTCTACGAGGGTAAGCACCTCTGTGGAGGAATAAGTAGAAGCAGTAGCAATCGAAGCAGCAGCACTAGCATCAGCAGCTAAGGTACCATCAGAAAGAAACAAAAAGCAGCAACTTACAGCTGCTGGTGGTTAGTTGCTAATGAGGGAGTGTTCAGCATTGTGCTGTTGCTACTATAGTTGTATTATTCATCCTTTGTATGCATTTTTGTTGCACTCCTGCATGGTCCTGTGTTGTATTCATATACTTTCGTCGTTTTCTGCATCCATCCGTTGCTGTACGCCTTTGTGCTGTTGTATTGCCCCAATGTTATGTAGTATTCATGTATGCATTAAAGTACGTGTTTGTGTTGTATTTCTCTGTGATCATCTTTTTCTGCGTGCATGCACTGCTGTATCTGTGTGTTTTGTGTTTTTGTTTAGGCTGTGACGTCGTTTGTCGCGCCAAGACGGGGACGGGGAAGACTTTGGCGTTTTGTTTGCCTTTGGTTGAAAAACATTTCGTTAGAGACAAAAACAAAAATTCAGATGCTTCTGGAGATGAAGAGGAAACAAAAAAAAATAACAACTCCACAGGCCGTTTGTCGGCAGGCAGCAGAAAGAGAGGCACTCCCGATTTAAAGGTAATAAAAAACACATCGATGAATAGAAATAAAACAAACAAAACATCAATATGCAAAAGAGTAAAGAAAAAATGAGGAGGGAACAAAACTTGTTGGTTTTGCGTTTCACTGCTTCCTAGCCACTGAAACATGCAACTGTTTTTTGTTTCCCCCCCAGTTTTTTACAATACTTCGAAATAAATAGCATTAGCTGTTATTTTGTTTGTTCCTTCATTTTGTGCGTTTATCCTATTTCGCTGCCTGCATTTGTTTAGTTGGCTTTGTGTGATATGTTAGTTGCTTGGCAGGGTTATGTGCAACCGCATTCTTTGTAGTTGTTGCTCTATAGTTTTTTTATTATTTTGTTTTTTGTTTTTTGTTTGCTCCCGCAGGTGATGGTTATACTTCCAACGCGGGAGTTGGCGCAGCAGGTGCACGGGGAGTTCGTGCGTTTGTCGGGGGGTCGATACACCGCAGTGTGTGTTTTTGGCGGGGCCCCTGAGAGTGCCCAGTTAATACAAATAGCTAAAGGATGTCAAGTGCTTGTTGCTACGCCGGGAAGAGTTCTGGATTTTGTTGAAAGAGCTGCAGTGACACTCCAAGGTGTACAGGCAGTTGTTTTCGACGAGGCCGACAAACTACTAGAAATGGGATTTAGAGAAGATATGCAGAAGCTGCTCACAACCATCAACCAACAGAAGGACACTGCTGCTGCTGCTGCGGGGGACAGCACAGGTGGAGAGAAAGGGGTGAAGAGATATCAGTTGCTGCTGTTTACCGCCACCTTCCCCAAGTGGGCGCGGGTCATAGCCGATGAGTTCATGAGCCCCGACCGGGCTTTTGTAGATGTGACTGCTTACCAGCAGCGACAAGCAGAAAGGGAGAAAGATACAGCAACAGACGCAAACGATGCAGCAGCTGCCTGTACACCCGGAGGCACCGGTAGCGGAGCGGGACTCATTCAACATATGGCGATGCAGTGTCACTGGAAAGACCGAGCAAACGCCCTCCCGTTGCTTCTCTCTCTTTTTTGTTGCCCTTCATCATCCCCATCAGCAGCAGGAGCAGCAGCAGCAGAGGAGGAGAAAGCGTTGTGTGTGATATTCTGTGAAACAAAGCAAGAGGTGAATGAGGTATCTCTGAATTCGCTGATCAGCAGCTGTTCTTGCGCTCTTCATGGGGATATGTCTCAGCAGCAACGAGAGGCAACATTAGCTTCGTTCAAGAAGGGGAAGTTTCAGACTTTAGTTGCAACAGATGTAGCAGCAAGAGGCCTCGATGTTGCAGGGATTCGGTTAGTGATTCAAATGGCACCCCCTAGAGATACAGAAACGTACATACACCGCGCAGGCCGCACAGGCCGAGCCGGGAGAAAGGGAGTTTCTGTCTTGTTTTACAACCGACAAGATGCAGAATTCTTGACGCGAATAGAACGCGTTGGTAGCTTCTGCTTCAAAAGAATTGGATTTCCATCTGTGGGAGAGCTAAAGAAACAAAGGCTGCAACAGCTCACGCAACAACTATTCCCCGAGGTCGACGTCGCTGCTGCTGCCGCTGCTGCTGCAGCGAAAGCAGCAAATGCAGCAGCAGCAGGAAAAACAGAAGAACAAATCCTCCTGCAGCAGATCGCCAAGAAAGTCCTCAAGACGGAAGACCCAAAGGATGTCGTCGTGCGGCTCCTCAGCTGTCTAGCCCAGGACAGACATGCAGCAGGAGGAGCAGCAGCAGGAGCAGCAACAGGATCAGCAGCAACAGCAGGTGGCTCGGGTGTATCTCCACCTCCTGTATCTTCCTTGTCTGGGCGATCAGGGTTTGTTTCTTATTGCATCACGTTCAATCCTGCTCCCTCTCCACCGTTGCAGGGTTCATGTTCCTACGTGTGGCGTGCCTTGAAAAACAAATTCGGGCAGCAAACTGCTGCTGCTGCTGCTGCTGGGAGGGGAGGCGACAGTGATGTGCTGGAGAGGATTGAACAGATGGTTTTGACTGAGAAGGGAGACGGAGCCGTCTTCGATATCCCCGCTGATGCGCATGCTGCGTGGGAGGAGCAGGTGGTGGGCCCCTTGAAGGCAGCAGCAGCAAGCGGAGACAGGAGAAAGGGATTCAGCATTCAGCTGCTTAGCCAGCTTCCGCCGCTGCAGGATGCACTGTACCTAGCCAGACAGCAGCAGCAACAACAGCAGCAGCAGCAGAGGCCCAGTCAGTCTTCTGCTTCCTTGCGCCTCAACCCCAATCACGTTTCTAACCGTAGAGTTGACAAAAAGGAAACAGACAGAGGGAGAGGTGGGAGAGGAGCTGCAGCAGCTGCAAGAGGGCGGTGGCCCCGCGACGGCCAGCGACAGTCAGGAGGTGACACGAATGCAGCTGAGAGATACAAAAGAGACAGATCAGACGCAAGAGAAAACGGAGGAGACAGAGGATTCAGGGGAGGAAGGGGAGGGCGTCAAGGCAGCATGAAGCGCCAGCGCGTTGCATAGAAAAGGGTTGAGTAGAGAAATGACAGAGGAATGCCAAATGAGACAAAGAAGGAACTCTCTTTGACTGCCAAGAAAGCAAGCAATATACTACACAAAAAGAAATGTTGTGAAACAAGAAGAAAGAAGGATATAAAGAAACAACGGAGAAAGAACGCCTTTCCTGTTCAGCTGCGGAGGATACATTTGAAACCTCCTTCTACTGTCAGGTTGTCGCGTTCTTCTTCTCGTCCCCATTACTTTTGACTAAAGAGAATTAAAATAAAAACCAATCAAAGCATAATGGATAATAAATTATAAAAATACAGAATTTCTTCTATATCGGTTTTGTTACTGCGTTCATTTAGCTCGCTTTTTTATTTTATATTTGCTTCTCAGAAAAAACCGCCATAATAGACAGAGTGGTGTCGAATATAGACATCCAAACTCTTTCCTAGTTTTATTTCTGTTGCTACTTTTATTCCTCCTGCTGCTGCTGTTCTTTCTGCTACTAATGCTGCTGCTGCTGTGGGGGTGTCTGGTGAGCACATGCAGCAGTGAGGGCTGCGGAAGTCCCGGTTCACCCCACTAGAGAGTTTACACAAGCTTGCTTCTGTGTATGCATACATGCATGGATGCATGCTTGACCTGCTGCATCCTACCCTCCCCTTCCTTCTCTATGTAGTGTGAGTCGCTTTCACTTCGCATTTCGTTCGCTTTATCCTTAAGACTTTGTGGTTTCAAAGTGACAGAAAACACATTTAGCATGTCAGGGGGGAGACCTTCTGTGTATGGTGCGTACATACACTTGGAATAAAAAGCTTCGATCGACTGTTTCATCTGCAACAATTCAACAGTAATACATGGGGCGAGTGGAGGAGAATTCAAACGTAGTGCAACTCAGCCCGGTGTAGGCAAACAAACAGTGACTCAGCTATGCAACTGCTGCCATCGAAATATCTACAAGATAAGGTTTTTATTCGACTTGTCAGCTGCAAATGCGATCGAGAAGGCACCGCGTTAAATAATTAGCCTACACGTGTGTTCAACATGTTATGCAATGCAGAGGCGGAGGCGAATTGCTGTTCGGTGTTTTCGGCAGCCCCCCCATATATTTAGGGAAAAATTAATTCGACTAAAACTAAATTGACTAAGCTAAGCAAAATATATGCTTTTTAAAAATTTAAAATAACATAAAAGAGGAGGCAAAAGGACCGGGTTGCACCGGTGGTCTGGTGAAACCAGCGGATGCCCGTACAGCTGATGTGCACGAAGCCCCACGCGACATTTGTCGGGAAAGGGTCGAAAAGTGTGTGTTTTTTTGTCCTTTTAATCTAATTGTTTTTGCAAAATAAGAAGATAAAGGGAAAAAAACCGAGGGTAACCCGGCGGTTTGCCTTCGTTTCCGCCCGCCTCTCAGTACAGTACGGGAGAAGAGGCTGCAGGTTGAGTTTTTTCGTCTTCTGTTCCCGTTCCCTTCCCGGTTGGACTTTTTGTTCATCACTTGTAAGTTTTTATTTATTATTTGCAAGTTTTTATTGACTATTTGCAACATGAAGATCCAAGTCGAGGCCACGGACCTCCGGGACGACAAGCAGTACACCGCGATCGTTGAGGCATGGGAAACTCTTGAGACCGTTCGCTCTATTGTAAGCGGCTGAAGGTATTGTTATTTTAGTTGTTTTATTGCGAATAAGTCAGAAACAGGAGAGCGGTTGTGTAATGCATTTGGGGGGAGCAGTTTAAAGGGATGTGTTTCAATTCGGCGAAGTGTGTAGGGCCCAGGGTTTAGGGCCTAGGGAAATGAGTATTTTTGTAATTCAGTGGAGGATCGCTCTACTACGTACAGCTTGAGTGGCTCTGGGCTTTTGTTTCACGTTGGCCAGGAGAATGTGAAGAGTCGCTCTCTATCGCTTGCCAATTTTTTCTTGCTTCCCGCACTTTTCTCCTTCATCTCGTCCTTCTCCTTCTTCTCCTTTTCCTCGCTCTTTTTTTTCTCCTTCTTCCTTCTTCAATGTCTGATTCTCTTCTTTCTTTTTCTTGCTTCTTGCTCTTAACAGCTGGCCGACAAGGTTCCCAATGCGCCTCCCAAGCACCAGTTCTTTTATGTACGCGATGAATTCGTGAACGCCTCCATTCCTGCGGATCAGCTGCGCAAGAAGTCGAGGGCAGCGGGCATGCTGGACGATGTCGGTGGGAAAACGACTAAACATTTTACTCTTAAAAACACTAGACAAATTGAAGTTAAAATTTTGTTTTGTTTGTCTTCTTTGCTAATATGAATTACAGTGGAGGTGTAGTATGTATGTATATATATGTATAGAATATACATTCGTTTATTAATGTTTGTTCGTTTAGTTGCCTATTATGGTATATACATATATACATACGTATGTATATATTCGTATCTTTATGCTTCAGAAGAAAAAGAAGGCGAACCGAAAGTCGCGCGATGTTTCCTATATGTGAATCCGACGCCGCTAGACTTCAGCGACATGTTGAATGATGGTGAGGAGCAGAGATGCTGCTTGATTGCCGCTTCAGTTCTTCACTGCTCTTCTTTTGAACTTTTTTGTTCATGGGAACCAGAAAACTGAGATAAAGGTTAAAGATAAGTGCACCAACGGATTGCGTATGTTCTGCCGCATTCATTTTTTCTAGTTTGTTGTTTTTATGTTTTGTTTGTGCTGCATTCCGTGTTTCTAACCTCCGCTTTGAATATAGATTTGATCAAGAAACTCAGGGGAAAGGGAGGAGGAGAAATTAAACAAGTCATTTTCCGGATTAAACTTCAGGGCGCAGAAAGCCGCCTGTGTATAGGTGTTGATTCCTCTTCTATTACAGTAAGCAGACGGCCTCTCCATCCATATCGCAAACCTTTGAGCCAGCGTTTCTCGGGTCGGGTAAGATTGGGGCTTGGATGCGTGTTCAGGTTTGTGATTTGGAGTGTTTGTACATCTCACTCAGGTGGATCAATTCAAACAAATTGTTCTTAAGAAACTTGGGCCTTCTTCTCTCACTGGTTTGACGGCGGAGAAGCTGCTACTCTACGAGCGCGAGAAACAACAAGGACGACCTCTAGAGGTACCTCCGCATGGTTGAGGGATTAGGGTTTATGGTCTAGTGGTTATTCGGTTTGAACACAATAAATAACCGCGCAGGACTGACATTTTGCATTCTTGCTATCCAAAAAGATACAATTATTTATTCCTTTACTTCCTTCTTCGTCTTATTCGTTAAGAGATGCATGAAATGGGGGACTACACTCTTATGGTTGATCCATACACCAATACGTAGATGCACCCCGCAAGAGGTGTTTATGTGGACAGCATAAAATATATGCAACAAATAACACACACACACACACACACACACACACACACACACATGCATATATATATAT
>NW_024011810.1:0-1117 GCF_000499745.2 Eimeria mitis
CGCCGTCGTCTACGTTTGCTGCTCTTGTGGGGAGATTCCGGGCTGCTTAAGTCTGTTTGAGCCCCTTCTGTTTCTAACACGTACTCTTCGGGTAGGGCGACGTTAGTGTCACCTGAAGCTGAACGGAAAGTGGCGTCATGCAAAGATGAAACGTCATGTGGGGCATCATCAGAAAACGGGAAATTGCTGTTCTCGTCTTCCACTGCAGGCCCTGCGGTGGACCACCCATTGTCGCCAAATGATGCAAGGCTGTTCGACTCTGTCTCGATGCCGGAAGACAGAGATGCAGCGGAAACGGGTGCATCTGCATCTGTAGCCAGTATTCCAAGAGTGCACGAGAATCCTACAGCGGCTGAGAAATATGCGACGATATATTGTGGGCCCCTCATGAGTGTTTCAAGCCGAAAGATGAACGCCCAAGGACAAAACAGCCTTACAAGAAGGTCAGATCGCGCGGAAGACGTCACAGGTTCAATGCTACAACCCCAAGCTGTATGTCGAGTCAAACATACCATCAAAAAAAAAGCCAGGAGTCTATGTATAGAGGGCGCAACGTTAAAGCTGCGACTGCGTCGATCTGCTACTAATCTCTCGATGTTGAAATGTTCCAACGCGGCACGGGGACGGCCACGGAAGACAAATTCAGCATGAAAGAACGAACTTCTACGAATACGCAACAAAAACGGCACTTTCGCAACGTTATGTTGCATAAACAGGTTTGTCTCACGAGTAAACACTTCTGGTTTCTCTGTTGGATACGGCTGTGGGCGCACGTGGAGATGCACCGGCGATGCCGATGAACTGGGGAGTGGGGTGCTTTTGAGCGTTTGCCTGCAATGTTGAACACCACACAATGAAAAGCTTATTTTTTGTTGATGTTAATCCTCTTCACGAGAAACTGCCTTAACGAAATCACGCGGCTCCGATTTGTTAAGCTGTGCATTTGCTGTGTAGTACCGGTTCTTTTGGAGCAGTTCCTGGGCCGGGCCCTCGCAGTCACGTGTTCACGCCAACAACTCCCCACTCCCTTTCCCCTTCGTTGTGGACATTCAAGGTATCTTCCTAGTTTCCTTGTGTGTATACTGCTTCTCTCTGTGTAGTGCATCTCTACACAGAG
>NW_024011812.1:0-1116 GCF_000499745.2 Eimeria mitis
GAAACATATTGGTGTTGCAGGAGCGCTTCGGACAATTTTGAGCATGCCATGCACGGATAATTGCGTAGCCGTGTACCGATATGCGTACGCTGCTGGGCGAACGAAGTCCGTACGTTGGTCATTTTCAGCTCTGTGCGCGACGGTCTGTAGTCTCTCTGGTAAGACCACGCCTATAATTGAGTTGAGCGGGACCGAAGAGAGGAGGGCTTGCTTTTGTAGGTGCGGACCCACTCTGTTCCCGTTTTATCGCGGAGACTTGGGATTACTGGGCAAGCATAGCGCGGCTTGGCATTTCGAACTTAGCCGTAAAAGGTGCGCGCGTTGATGCTCTATGAGCTTTGGACATTTCATTTGCAAACATGGCGTACAGTGCTACAGTTGTTTTCTATTTTGGAAAGGTTTTCTGCCTAGATGTACTGCAAGGCACGGCTGCATTTATGCGTGCTGCAAGGATAAACGCGCGCTTAGGATTCGTCGGTGTTTGACTGTTTGAGCTGCAGTGGGCATGCATCGAATTTGCGGAACTGGAACTCGCATGCGTGCTGCTGCGGGCCTTCTAGCACCCAGCGCATACTGTTGTATGACTTGCTTTGCTGTGCTGATGGAAGGTCACAGAACCAGCGCAGCACGCCACAATGTGCCGGGTTGTATGCGTGTTGTGCTGGCACTTTTTCAAGGCAGAGAAACTTTGGTGGGGAGCGTCAAAGAGGAACGACTAGTCTACTGGCTTTTCCGCGTTTGCGTTCGTTCGCACTGTCGGCATCGGCGTTGGCCGCAGATGTTGCATGCTGGGATGGCATGAACAAATTGGAGGATTTTCCGGCGACGGGTTGGTGGTGCGAGCTGTCGCGCGTGCAGGTTTTACGCCGAATGGCGTGTTTGTACATCATTTGCATGAGGTGTGCTGCACAGCTGACAGAGGTGTGCATTGATACGCCGGACGCGTATGCTGCATGGTTTCAGCTGGTACGTCCCTGAGCGTGATGCGGAGTGGTTAAAGCTGAAGAGCACTTTTTCGAGATGGTGGAGAGAACGAGCAAGCGCCTTGCTTGATGCGTACTAATGCTCGTCAGCTTTCGCAGTGGCTTTGCGTACAGGGCATGCGCATTGGTATGG
>NW_024011813.1:0-1116 GCF_000499745.2 Eimeria mitis
CCTCTCAACACGAACCCCAACTACACAAAAAGTACAGAATATACAAGGATAACACCAAACCACCGAGAAGACAACAAACAGAAGCTTTCACTCTGCATCTATGCAAATGACAGTCAAAGATGTGTATTTGTAAAAACGCGTTCTTCTGCTGCATTTCTCGTTTTCATGTGTTGTTTGTGCATTGATCAACTGACGAACAAACCAACACTAACACCAAAACATCAACTCTAAAACACACGCCGTATAATAATAATTTTATTATTTTTATTGTTATTATTATTATTTTTTTTTATTATTATTATTACCTGACGGGCCAGAAAGCCCGCTCAACAAACTCCCTCAGCGTCTCCTGGCCAACAGTGCTGATTGTAGCTCCACAGTCGGAGCAGAAACGCGCTTCTGAGTTCAACAAGAGAACAATTTGCAGAAACTGAATATATGATAGGGAGAAAGATTTGTTTGTGGCCAGTTCACTTCACCCTTCACAATGTATACTACATTATAAACTGAAAGCAGCAGAGAATTCAGTATCTGACAGTATCATACAGGTATCTGTAGCTGCTATTCATATGTAGAAAGAGAGCAGCAACAGCGGCTGCTGCCGCTGCAGCAGCTGCCAATGACAGCAACAGCTGCTGCAGCGGGAGCTGCGAGACTGATGTGTTCGTGTAGCCGCTTTGCTGCTTTCAGGGCCTCTTTCTTACTGGCAGACAGTCGACGATTGCACTTAGGGCACCGTGTTGGTGCGGCTCGTGCATTTGTATCAGAAGGAGTATCAGGGGCCCCTGCTGTCGATGCTTCTTGAGTTTGCTGCAGCTGCAGGGGGGCCCCTGGCTCCTCTGCAAGCGCCAAAATTCTTTCTGATGAAGCCACTGCGTGCAGCCGCTGCATCAACTCCTCACGCTTTCCCTTGCTAGACAGTTGCAGCTTTCGGCACGCCGTGCGAAGACTCGTAATTGGGAGACCAGATAACTTCTCTTCACTGGCAGAAACGGAAGAAGCAGCAGCTGATGCAGAGTCAGCAGCAAGGTCTGGAGCTGCAGCGGCAGCAGCGGGGTCTGTAGCAGCATCTGCAGCAGCTGCAGCAGCAGGAGCAGCAGCAGGTGCTGCAGTCCG
>NW_024015666.1:0-3125 GCF_000499745.2 Eimeria mitis
GTCGAGTTGTTTGCTTACACGTCATACGAAATGGATTAGGTAGCCTGCCCATCGAATGACTCCCAAGATCCCTGCTGTTGAATTTCATAATTTTAATACAAGTCCAACTAGCTCTTTGCTCGTGCGTTTGTTGTGTGCCATGCAGTCACCATTGTCTGGGTTGGGGTGTGGCTTTGGTCTTACGTGTTCATGGCGTCTTCTGGGAAAGTAGGAGCGACAGAGGTGAGCAGCGGAGGAATGTTGTTTTGTTTGCCTCCAGTCTCAATGTGCCGCTCAGCAGACAAGCAAATAGCCCCACGTAGCATCGGCGACGGCTCCTCTCTCTTAAGTATTCGATTAGCGTACTTTCTGCTGCAAAGCCCCGGTGTGGTGTCCGTCGCAGATCCCCATGGGTTTGGAGCAAAACGGCGACATTGGTATCCTTCCTTTGCACCGGGAGTTTGTATGGGACGTTCGGCTGATGTTCTTCGCTCCCCTTTGGTGGCTGGCTTTGTTCTGGGTGGTAGAGGCATTGATGGCATTTGCGCACTTCGTCATCTCTTACACGGCGACGGTTTGGTACTTCTCTCCCCCCGAAGGAGCAGACGAGAGGGATGTCGGATGGTTCCCTCCTCTTGTGGCGATTGGGCTTGGGTCTATTCATCACTTGGGAAGCTTTGCTGTCGGCGGCCTCGTCATGGGGGCAACACGGCCCATCCGGCTGCTGTTCCCTTGGGCAGCGACTAAGCACTTTGCCTCGACTGACGATTCAGCTGTCGTTCGAAGCCTGAGGAACAGCTTTCGTAAGCCTTGCTGCCTCCCCATGTATGCACAATCAACCCTGCACGTGCACCCTCACTCCGCTATATGCGTATGGCCCTAATTCGATAGCTAAACCAAATCATAAGCTACACAGCAGAGCTGCACAATCTTCATCGGAGTGGAATGTGTGCCTGCGACACTAGGAAACATTATGAGCCCGCTGGCGTTCGTCGTTGACAGGTTCACCTCTTCAGGATACATCGAGGTGAGGACCTATAAAGGCTGTAGCTGTTCGCAGGCTGTAAACACTAGCAAGTTGAGGCATTACAACTGCGTGCAATTGTGGTTCTTCATATGTTGCTATATTTTTCTTCAGATGTCCATATCCTCCAAACCATTCTTCCCTGCCATGGACAAATCCCACATGCGCTTGATTCAAGCGAGGTCGCCAGCGACGTATCTGCATGGGGTAAGTCGTAGGCCAATATTTTCCCCCTGTTACCACTTGCATCCATTGTAACCAAAACATACGTAGCGTGGTAGACGTTTGGTGTACGTCAGTTACGTTGTGCGGGGCGGGAGCGGTCTGGACGTCCCTCTGTTCTCCTCTTTCTGTTTCTGTTCAGGCCGTAGCAACTGCATCTGCAATTGCCTCCCTATTTATTTCTCTTCTGGTCGGCATGATGACTTACTCTGTGAGTTTAATGACAAGCGGTCAGCTCAGAAAGCAGCATCCTACCGGACTACACAGCCTCTAGGGCTTTGCTCATGCACAGTGAACATGAATTTGTGTGTTCATCTGTTAGACTCTAACTGCCGCGGAAAAGTACGCATCGGTTGCTTCGCCATCTTTCGTGGCAGCTCCTCTCTGCGTCTCCATCTTCACCGCTGCCATAAGCTTCATGATTGCCATGCACTCCATGGCGGTTTGGGATATCGTGGCCGACACGTTCATGTACTGCTTTTTAGTAGAGTCTGTACAGCCACCTGGTAAGGAAGCAACACGAGCACTAGGCGTGAAGCGCTTGTGTACACGCCGCACGCGCCCTCAGCAACTCTCAGTTGCCTTGGCAGCGTATTTCAGAGCGTTAGTACGTCGGCGCAGTCATGCTTTGAATGCATATACTGGGCTTGTTTTGTGGCTAATGTGTGTATGTCACGCAGTGGTTGACGAGGACCCCCTNTGAATGCATATACTGGGCTTGTTTTGTGGCTAATGTGTGTATGTCACGCAGTGGTTGACGAGGACCCCCTAACAAAAGTGCACGCCCCCGCATGCCTCCGCGAACTTCTCCTCAACGCACAGGCTACCCAATTTCATAGGTAAAGCGGAGTCAAAATGTGCACCCTCATGCATGCATATATGCATGCTTTCCCCCGCTCGCTGGTGGGAAACTAGCTTTAGTATTTAATGCTGCTTCATGCACGTTAAAGCACATAATAAACTTGCATCCGATAAAGGAACCCCTTCCGCCGCTGCTATCCTTGGCGGAGGCCTCACTGCCTAAGCAGGGGTCACCGCGAAAAGTCGCATATCTTTAAAAAAAAGCAAGGCTTTGAACCTACTTAGGGTTCGGCAGCGGCTGCATGGAATCTCAGCCAGCCGCCAAGGCCATCGAGTTCATATCGAATCAAGCGAAAGTTTTTTTGACG
This sequence comes from Eimeria mitis, assembly GCF_000499745.2. NCBI lineage: Eukaryota > Apicomplexa > Conoidasida > Eucoccidiorida > Eimeriidae > Eimeria > Eimeria mitis. The sequence goes on from NW_024015666.1 coordinate 2,395, forward strand.
GAACTTTTGAAAAGCTTTGAAACTAAACACCTGGCTCGCGCGCACCAAGTGGCGAACCAACCAGCCCTCACAGCACTGCCTTCCACGGAAAAGGCACTCAGAAAAGCAGTATATGGCTCCCAAGAAAAAAGGGAGGCCAAACTAACGCCGTGGGGATGATAGGCAATGGACAGGGGCTAGCTGATCGCGCAAACTTAGGGGAGCGGGGCACCCCTCTGCGCGGAGCTGATGATCTGTATTATTGCAGATCCCACAACAACAAACAGGAAAACCGCCAATACGATGGGGCCCACGGGGTAACCCTTTCCCTTCCTGTGTTTGCTTTCGGCGACGTGCCCCCTCTTTGTAATGCTCCGATCAAAAGCTTCAATCTTCTTCGAATACTTCCTGTTTGTGCCCTGAAGCAACGCATGCGAAAGACCAACTCAGGAAATGAACGACACAAATATACACGGCATACAATATCCTCAAATGAGGGGCTATGGAAAAGAAGGTTGGAGAGAGAAAAACTTTTGACGGCCAAACCCTAGAAGGTACCCCCCCATGAAAAGAAACTGGGCATCGACAGCAGCCTACGCTGAATTTTAAAGAGATATATTTGTCAGTTCTACATGAAGCAAGAAATGGAAGGCAAAGACACAGTGTATTTCCGCTGAGAGCAAACCAGCGGACGCCGCCGAGGCGCAAAATTGCAGCGTGGTTATCTCGACGGTACGTGACCTCTCAGAACC
>NW_024015667.1:0-3123 GCF_000499745.2 Eimeria mitis
TCCTGTTGGGAAACCAAAGCTGATCAAAATGTCCAACACGTATGGGAAATGCCAAGCGAGTGGAGACCCAAGGCCTGCCTCCTGCTTCTCACAGCCGTCTTCGTAGGAAGGTTACGAACAGCTTGCCCTGATGCGCCGAGCTCGAACGACAATGTGCGACAAATTCACATGTTGCATCTATTTCGAACACACGACGTCATCGGAACTTTCGCCGGATGTGGATGATCCGCCTGCCCTACGGGCTCAGCTCCGTTCTGCGTTACCCAACAGCTACGCGATGAGTTGCCGATTCGGGTTTCCTTCGTGAAAGCGCTGTGATTGCTTAGAGGTTCCATGTTGCCCACGCTGTAGGTTTCCATCCGCCATCAGCTATTCGGTTGTGTCCCGGAACAACTGCTGTCACAGATAAACGAGTTGATTGTCAATTCGCCTAAGCATTTGACACGAAGGACCGGTGATTCGCTGCCCTCTCCCGCCACGTGTTGCACTGCACGTCTACCATCCCACCAATTTGTTAGATGCTGTGCAACGAAACACTCGATTTCGTATATGCATACCCAGGCCAAGAAATGTCCAACCCCAGTAGGTACCAGCGACGAAGTCAATGAAGACGAAATGAGCTTGCCCATCTTCTGCCAATGCATATCCATACATCTGCAGGATGCATAGACACGTTCATTCACGGCACTAGATAGCCCTAAACGTCGATGCATAACTGGTCCGAGCAGATGCATTTTCTCCGAATGGCATGCGAAGTGGCCAAAAGAACTCGCTTAACACCAAAGAAAGCTTCACCACAGCGATGCTGTAGGGGCGTGCGCACAAACGGGATAGCCATACGATACTCACACAAGCAAACCACGAAGTACTCCGGCAGTTACTGCATGTGATCCCATCAACAGGGGGGACTTATTGCAACCAGGGAAGGCGAACCAAGTCTCAACTTGATGCTAATTGCGAAATGATGCATGTGTTTGGAGCGGCCGTCCCTGTCGAATCGTTCGTTGTCGAAAATGCANTGCTAATTGCGAAATGATGCATGTGTTTGGAGCGGCCGTCCCTGTCGAATCGTTCGTTGTCGAAAATGCAAGCATACTGGACAGTGCTCAATACTCACGAAGAAAATCGTATGCGTGCAAAGCAAGAGCCTGCGTTGCCTCTGCGTCTGCCAATTATGTCGCAGTGGAATGGACACACTGCTGTGAGATGCCCGAATCGAACGAAAACCGGCGGCACGTTCATTCATTACACCTGCTCCAAAGACAAAACAGGTTAACTAACTTCGCCAAGCCAGAAATACCTGCCTGCATTCCGAGTCCCGCCTTCTTGTGCACTATCCAGCATCTTCATAACGAACTACAGGTTCCTCTTTTTTCTGTGCAAGCACCATATATATTTACACAACTCACAATTCCCATTCGCACTGCTGTCGGCAACATCTGCGTTTTCGCTGTGTGTGTGCTCCGCGTTACAACTATCACCAAAAATAACCGGCCGGTTTGCCAAAACTACAAAACGTTTGAACCAANGTGCTCCGCGTTACAACTATCACCAAAAATAACCGGCCGGTTTGCCAAAACTACAAAACGTTTGAACCAAAGCACCGCATAGTCGGTGCTGCCTCCGACCACGCATCGAATTGCACATGGAGTGCTTCAGCGTTAGACTCTGTCGCGCAAACGCATAATGCGGCGCCGAAATATCCCGCCCCTCCAGACCCCTTAGACACCAAGGAAGAGCACGGCCCAAATCCACTCAGTTTCCACTTCGTTTTACAACGCAACTCTAGACGTCCACACACATGCACATACACATTCACACCTGCCTTCAGAGAGCCTGAAACGTGACAGCACCCATAGTCGCTTCCAGAAGATGCGTTTGCTTCACTGCGCATACTATCTGGCCCAAACAACGCCCGATAGGCTCAGCAAAGAAGGCTTCACCACATTGTGTTCGTAGGCGACCGCGCACAAACTGCATAACACTCAAGATGCTCACGTATGCCGGCCACATAGCGCTCTGCCAAGCGCTGCATACGTTCTTATCGGAAGCTCATGGTGATTCCAAACAGCGCAAGCAAGTCATGCACAAGATGAAGCCATCTGCAGGACTGTGCAGATCCTTCTAATTGGCGTATCTATAATATCCCTTCGTCTTGATAGACCAGCGAAGGTGAGAAAACATCGCGGGATAGCACAAATGCACATTAACATAGATGACCTGCATTACTGTCGCCCGATAATGATGAAGGCCTGCTACGAACGCTCTGAATAGCTAGCTCGACGGAATATCACTGACACGTTCATAAACTGCACCTTTTCCGACCACTGAACAGCTTGACTAGCCTCGCCAAATCAGAAGCATGCGCTTGTTGTACGAGCTCTACCTCTTTCGCCGCAAGCGCCTCAAGCGTTTGACAATGTGCGCTGGCCGCAAGGCTGGCCGTTGCCCGCCCTTCGCTGTTTCCGCTCTCCCGCGAACGACCGCCAGTAAACATAGCCGGTATGACTGCAAAACTACTAAACCCTTGACGCAGATCACTGCCTCGTAGCTGTTTCTTCCGGACACGTGTTACGCTGCTAAAGCACAACATGCCTATCCGATGAGACTGTTCGTCATCTCGGATTCTGCCCCACAAGTGCACTTCGCGACGCCACGACATTCCGAACCAATAGACAGCAAAGAAGATAACGGTTAACGCAATCCCAGATCTTCTGCATCTCAGCTCCATAAATCTGAATCCGCACGCATATACGTTTATGCTGGCACCCATACTTGCTGAAAAGTAACAGTACCTACAGCCGCACTTCAGCAGGTGAGTCTTTTCCTAACGACCTATGCATTGGACTGAATGCTGCACAAGCGCAACCCCAGGAGATGCTGCGTCATAACGTGCCCCCTAGACGCGCACAAGCAAAGGGCATAACATCATGATGCTTGCAAAAGTAGATATTTCAGCTCATCTCGAAGTACTGTGTGGCGCAACATTATTACCAACTGCACACGCGGGACGAGTCCCACTTTCGTTCGTGCTACCCACAAGCGTCACAATGAGCTATGGTTTCGGCTTTCGTTTCTGCAAGCTCCGACGGCGTTTAGCCACGTGTTGACTGCGCTGTGGGC
>NW_024015668.1:0-3122 GCF_000499745.2 Eimeria mitis
ATCGCAACAGGCGAACACGGTACGGGCCACCGTAGTTTGCGTGCCTGATGTTGTTTGCCTTGAACATGTATGTTTCTGTTGCGTTTGTCAACAGGACGAGATTCGATGAGGGCGCCCCGCGCTGCCAGCTGCGTTTTCATGCACCAAGCATTAGTCTTGGAACTGGCATGCTTGGCCTGGTTGAGTTTAGCTCCGGATGCCGATATGAGCATTTGCAGCGTTTGGCTAGGGCGCCTGAATGTGTGGGCATCGTAGGGATATGCAGTGTTTGCGCGCTGATATTTGGCTGTGGCGTAACGAAGCCTTGTTTGGTGATGTGACTGGGAGTTGCTTATGCCAGGTGGTATCCACAGAATCAGCAGGCAAAGCGGTGTGCAGCGCTTAGCAACGATAATATTGTGCAGAACTCTGAAGCGTGCGAGGCAAATCCATCTTCGTGCTGCACGTGTGAGAGTATCTGCGCCTCAGACTGTCTTAATACTCGCGCAAGTTTGTCTATCGGTCCGACGTGAGGGAAGTGCAGTCGCAAAGGACTGTCGACAAGAAGTGGGCACGTGTTTGGCTTTAACCGCATTTTTTCTTGGTCTTCAGTGGCACGGGCTTTTTGGAAGGACGATCTGCATATGGAAAGCAAAATGTGCCGTGGACGGTGCTGGTAGGTTGATGATGCACCGTGTGGACTGCGGAATGCGTAGTAGGCGGCAGTCGCGGTGAGGCGATGATTCATGCCAAGCGGATTGTAGCATTGAGGGCCAGCTCGGTTGTATATGACGGTAGTTGCTTCGCGGAGAATGATGATAGCGAATGGCGGCTCACGGCAGGGGAGGCGGCCAGAACGCTTTGTGTAAATACTAATGACGCCTGCACAAAAGAATGCGCAATCGGAAGCTCATTGTGTAGCTGTTTGGCAGCACAAATAAGAGAGGGACCCGTAGGGGAATGTGTTGCCGGTTTAGCGATACTAGTTAGGCTGTTGTAGTTTCGCGGTAGGTGCAACTTGTGAGTGTGCCAGTAGGTGTTTTCCTGAGATCAGTGCATCGCGACAAATTATTGGTTTCATGTAAACACAAGGGGGTGAGAGGAAGCGAGGTCCTCGGTTCCCGTTGTGTAGTGTTTCGCATATGTCCTAGAAAGCTTTGATTGCCGTTGGCGTTCCAGCGGGTTGCGATTAGAAAAGAACGCACCGTGCAACCAGCAGCATCGTCCGGCAGTTGCCATCGAGAGTGGGATTGGTGTGCTTGCCCTGGTTGGAATAGCCTGCCTTTGCCAATAAGAGAATGCGCAATCTTTGGCGAAGTGGTAGGGTGCTTCCATGCTTGACTGTCGTTGGGCTACGCCGTTTGTGTGCGTGCTTCTATGGCGGAGGTGTTATTAAACTCATTCTGAAGTTGCGATCTCGCGCTGGTTAGGCCAGGACTATGGCATTAGAAGGAAATTCATATGGCTGGCGCGGTTTTCCTTACTGTTCGCTCACTTCACTGTTCGCTGGATTTTGCATGCGGGGTAGAATGGTTACACATGCACATGCATGCAGATTGACGGGGTTGGAGTGTGCGGGGAGCTCGGAGCTCGTCTGAGCTTAGCGTGCCCTTCTTTAGCATCAAAAAGGGCAAGCTGCTTCGGCACTGCGGCATGTATCTGCCAGAAATGCATTACAAACGATCTTGGTGAATCGATGGCGCACTATCGCTTCAGCGGAGTACGTGTCATGAGGCACATGCGATTGCATGGTAGGTTGTGTCGAACAAATAGTAATGTTGAAGGCGGAGTTAGTTATAAACGATCGCAGTTGTCTTCCGGAGAACACGAAAATCGAAGGCCGTACATGGGCCAAGGGTAAGACGAAAACGAATTGTGTAAATACACATAGCGTTTGCAGAAAAGAACGCGGGATCTATAGCTCATTCTGCTCGTGCTACGCAAGGGAAAGTGGAACCCATAATGCGGGACAAGAGCTTCTGGTTCCACGAGACTATTTGAGATGCTTTGTGTTAGGAGGAAGCTCAATAGGTGAACGTTCCACTGATTGGTTGCTTCCGAGTCCGGCAGGCATGACAAATTGCCCACAGCGCCCCAACATTTTAGGCAAAGGCGAGCGAGTATCCGTCCATCGGTTTGCACCGCAGAGTGTTTGCCGTGCTTCCTGGACATTTTAAAATACCATTGGTCTTCTCAACAATAAGGGAATCGAAAAAGGCGCTCCATTCGTCCAGATGCATTGCCGTGCCGTTGCTGTTGAGCTTGGGCTTGGTACGCTCGCCATGGTTGAACCTAGCCCCGTCATCCGGTAGGAGCTTGCGCACGTGTTGGTGAAGCGTTTGAAGGAATACATGAGTCAGCATCGTGAGATTACGCAATTTCTGTGCACGGTGCACGCGTATCCACCCTCGGTGTGCCAACGCCTTTTCTGCTGTTGCGACCGTGCGCGTTTTCGGCCAGGATGTATGCGCCTGATACATAGCCAGAGCTGCAAAGACTCGACGTTTTCAGCACCCAGAATTGCTTGTAGTTAGTTTGAAGCACGCGAAGCAAAATCCTCTTTTTCCAGCCGGTATGGATAACTCTCTGTCCCAGGAAGTATGCGAGCAACAACGGAATTATATGCGCGTGCTTGTAGATTTATGAAGTTTCGATGCGAGTCGGGCATGCGCGATCTGCTTTTATCGCGATATCCTCTGGCTTCAACTGTAGCTGGTTGTCTTGGATCTGCACTGTATGCTCCTGAGATTGCGTGAAACATCACAAACTACCGCGATGAATTGCTGAAGCCGTATCTGTGCAGAGCGTTGCGTGGTAGAAGTAGCAGCAGGCTGCAGCAGCGAACCTGAGGTCAATTTCTTCAAGGCCAATAGTTGAATTGGCGATGAGAGCGCGTTGTGTATGGTTGTAGGTGTTCTGCGGAGAACAGAAAAAGCGGGGGACACGACGTCGCAGCTCCCGACGCGACGAACACGAATTGTGTGGATCAGCGGGGAGGTTGTACGCACGCAGGCGGCGCTCATAGCATAGGCAGATGTTTCTGGACCGTCACAAGTATTTGAACTGTCTTGTGTTTGGTCTATTTGCAATGCGCTAATGTGTCGCAGATATCATTTGGACGTAGCGATCGGGCTGCAAGGGGT
>NW_024015669.1:0-3121 GCF_000499745.2 Eimeria mitis
AATAAATAAATAAATATATAAATAAATAAATATATAAATAAATAAATATATAAATAAATAAATATATAAACAAGTATAATATATGTATATATTTATATAACAGCAGAAGCAGCAGAACTAGATGCTCAACTCAAAGCACAGATAAAAAGGTATTTATTTATTTATTTATTTATTTATTTATTTATTTGTTTATATTTATTTATTTATATTTATTTATTTATATTTATTTATTTATATTTATTTAGTTATATTTACTTTTATAGTGCTGCAGCAGCAGTTTGCTGCTATCACAGCAGAAGCAGCAGAAGTAGATGCTCAACTAATTAAAATAAATAAATAAATAAACAAATAAATAAATAAATAAATAAATAAATAAATATAAATAAATATAAATAAATATATATGTATTTATTTATATTTATATTTATAAAGAGAAACAAACAGAAAAGGAGACAAAAAGGGATCCATAAGAAAGCTAACCGAACAAACAACACACCCTGCTGCTGCTGCTGCTGCTGCTGCTGCTTCTGCTGCTTCTGCTGCTGCTGCTGCTGCTGCTGCTGCTGCTGNGCTGCTGCTGCTGCTGCTGCTGCTGCTTCTGCTGCTTCTGCTGCTGCTGCTGCTGCTGCTGCTGCTGCTGTGTAGAGCTGAAGAAGTAGAGGGTGTGCTGATAAAGGGAGCAAAGGAGACAATCGAGATGCTTAAGGTCCTTCTGCTGTCTCCTTTTTTTTTTCTGTCTCCTTTTTTTTCTCTCCTTTTTTTCTTTTTTTCTTTTTTTGTCTCCTTTTTCTGTTTTTTCTGTCTCCGTTCTTGTGTTTTCTGTCTCTTTCTTTTTTTTTCTGTCTCCGTTCTTTGCTTTCTCTGTCTCTTTTTTTTCTGTCTCCTCTTTCCTTGTTTTCTCTCTCCTTTTTGTCTCTTTATTTGTCTCCTTTTAGCTGTCTCCTTCTGTCTGTCTCTTTTTATTTGTTCCCTTCCTTCTGTCTCCTTTTATCTGTCTCCTTTCTGTCTCCTTTCTGTCTCTTTTCTGTCTCCTTTTTGTCTCCTTTTTGTTTCTTTTTATCTGTCTTTTTTTATCTTCTTATCTGTCTCCTTTCTGTCTCCTTTCTGTCTCCTTTTATATGTCTCCTTTCTGTCCTTTATCTGTCTCCTTTTATCTGTCTCTTTTTATTTGTCTCCTTCTATCTATATCTTTTTATTTATCTCCTTTTGTTTGTCTCTTTCTTTTTATTTGTTTCTCTTTATCTATCTCTTTTTATTTGTCTCTCTTTCTCTATCTCTTTTTATTTGTCTCTTTTTCCCTATTTCTTTTTATTTGTTTTTTTATCTATTTCTTTTTATTTGTCTCCCTTTCTCTATTTCTTTTTATTTGTTTCTCTTTCCCTATCTCTTTTTATTTGTCTCTCTCTTTCTCTATCTCTTTTTATTTGTTTTTTTATATCTTTTTATTTGTTTTTTTTTATCTGTCTCCTTTCTGTTGCATGCAGCGAGAGGAGAAGAGGCTCTCTACGGCTATAGGTAAGCAAACCCCAAACCCTGCAGCAGCACTCTAGGGTTTAGGGTTTAGGGTTTAGGGTTTAGGGTTTAGGGTTTAGGGTTTGCATGCAGAGAGGGGGACGCATGACGCCGCAAGATTAAAGCAGCGCGAAAAAATGCTCAACGGAAAAGTAGAGGTCCTACAAACCCTAAACCCTAAACCCTAAACCCTAAACCCTAAACCCTAGGCCCTAAACCCTAAACCCTAAACCCTTGGGCTTCTCAAAGCACTTTCATCTTTTGCTGAATCTCCGCAATTGAGCTAGCTGATTAGCGCACTACCTGGATTGATAGATAGTTGGCTAGCTAGCTAGCTAGCTAGCTAGCTAGCTAGCTACTTGTGTATCTAGCTAGCTAGCTAGCTAGCCGACTATCTATCAATCCAGGTAGTGTGCTAATCAGCTAGCTACCTACCCATGTCTTTAGCTTGTTACCTATCCAGCTAGCTAGCTATCCAGCTAGCTAGCTATCCAGCCAGCTGGCCATACAGCTGGCTAGCTAGCTATCCAGCTAGCTAGCTAGCTAGCTATCCGGTTAGCTAGCTAGCTATCCAGCCAGCCATCTACCCAGCTAGCTAGCTATCCAGCTATCTAGCTATCCAGCTAGCTAGCTAGCTAACAAGCTATCCAGCTAGCCACCTAGCTAGCTAGCTAGCTATGTGTGTGTGTTGTGGGTTAGCTAGCTAGCTAGCTAGCTAGCTAGCTAGCTACATGTGTGTGTGGTGGGTGTAGGACGTGTTAGTAAAGCAAGAGGGGCTACAGAAGCAGCTAGCTGAGATGGATGTGCAGCCCCGAAGAGCAGCAGAGCAGCGGGAGCTGGCGGAGCACATGTTGCATGCGCTGGAGCAGCAAAGTGCATGCACGCAGCAGCAGACACAGGAGCAGCAGCAGCAACTCGATCAGCTAGATAACCAAATCAAAGTACCACTAACCCTAAACCCTAAACCCTAAACCCTAAACCCTAAACCCTTAGGGAGAGATATCCTCTTCTTTTCTACCGTTTTCTCCTGGTTTATTTATACAACCCACAATGCATTATAGACAACCTTGCTGCTGCTGCTGCTGCTGCTGCTGCTGCTGCTGCATGCATGCAGACACTGACACGGCAGCTGCAGCAGCAGCAGCAAAAGCTAAAAGAGCAGCGGAGGGTTTGTGAAGAGCTCGCGCCGCAGCAGCGAGACATACGCAACAGGCTAGACCTAGCACAGGTAAACCCTAAACCCTAAACCCTAAACCCTAAACCCTAAACCCTTGATATTTATATTTCAGGTGTATGTACACCTCAGCTGGAGTTCGCCGACGGAACAGAACACCGCAACGATATGCAAACAGAAATAAAACAAATCACAAAGAGGCTGCATGCAGAGAAAGAAGAACTCCTACACCACAAAACTGCTCTAGAAAAAGCTAAACTGTAAGTAGGGTTTAGGGTTTAGGGTTTAGGGTTTAGGGTTTAGGGGCTGCATGCAGAGAAAGAAGAACTCCTACACCACAAAACTGCTCTAGAAAAAGCTAAACTGTAAGCAGGGTTTAGGGTTTAGGGTTTAGGGTTTAGGGTTTAGGGTTTAGGGTTTAGGGTTTAGGGTTTA
>NW_024015670.1:0-3120 GCF_000499745.2 Eimeria mitis
CATGCACTTATCTCGCCGCTTGACGCACCGGTTTGGGTTCGCAGGTGATTTACGCGGCCTTTTTGGACTGTTGATCCATCTCATGGACACTGATCTAAAGGAACGTCTCTCCTTCCCCGCTTTCAGTGAGTCCTTAAATTCATGCGCAGGCTCACAAGCAAAAACGCTGGCTCTCTTTTCCATACGCAGCCTTGAAGCCTTGCTGCCATTCTAAGAACTGCATGAGACAAGGCCCGAACACAGTAACAAACGACGCAAGACAGCTGGGCACAAAACAGGGGACTTAGGTTACCGTTTGGGGGAAGAAGCAACGAGGGGAGCGTGTTGGGAAAACGGTCCCTCCTAGATTTGCAGCGTCCGCCGACATGGCGTCGTGAAAGACGCGGGAAGTAGGGGGAAGCGGTACTGTTGCTCCAGACGCTCCTACTCCCGCACTGAAAACTTTGGCACGTTGCACCGTGCACGGCTGCTGTCTTTCATCCTTGTGGATAGGAGGCAATGGCAGAGTACTCTCAGTTGAGGTGCAGCCTCCACAGGGATTGAGTTCCGCGGAGTACGTCGTCGATCCGAGGGACCCATAGCGTGCGGTGGCAATGGATGGGTGAAANGATTGAGTTCCGCGGAGTACGTCGTCGATCCGAGGGACCCATAGCGTGCGGTGGCAATGGATGGGTGAAAATGCAGGGGGACAGAATGGGTTGTGGCAGAAGGAGCAGCTGCGGTTCGTGTCTGGCGCCCAGTCGGAGGATGCACAGCAGACATCACCTGGCGCCCTTCCATCCCACTTGCGAATGGAAAACAAAACATGCCAAATGCTCCAGACACACGTATGTCCAGGAACCAGTTGCAATCCACGTTGCCGTAGCAGTTGTTCGGCACTACGAAAAACTGCTGCTCTTCTTCCTCCTTCCAGATGCGTGTGTCTTCTGAAATGTAAAAATACACAAAAAGCTCTTAAGAAAGGCAATGCCAGGGGCTTTCGGTTCAAGCGAATGTGGACTGTGGCACTCATACCAACACTAATTGCCTTTTCCGGGTCTGAGCTCCACCTATTTCAATGAGGCTTCTTGGGGAGCCCGTTTTGCATATGGTCAGTCGGTGGTGTACTGCCTGCAAATAGAGCTGCGCGTAGCCGTCAAAGTGTGTCCAGTAGCGGCGCATTCCCGTGCTAGGCTGTGCTCCCCCACTGCAGACGCCCAGACCGTCTCCTCTAGGACGGGTGCATCTCTCCGTGACTAGAGACGGAGGGTCGGGTGAAGTATCCGTGTGCTGCGTCTGGCAGTGGCGGAATTTCAAAGCGTGATTTGCACCTTCGAAGAGAGCCCTTTGGATGCCGACGGACCTTCCCCTTCCCTTTCTACAGACTGCATTCTTACTGGCACATCGGCAAACAGGAGATGGGGGGCCCTTCACTTCCTGTGCTTGCCGGTGAAATACCTGGGTAACACGATACCCCAGCTTCCCTATGAGCACAGCCAGGTAGGACCCAAAAAGCTTCACCACCCAAAGCCCAGTAGGCATAACTCCCCATGCATGGTCAGATGCGGAGAGCACAGCCAGCATAACGCCTTCACACAAAAGCAGCAGCATACGCACATGACTCGTACGCACTGCAAAGCAAACAACAAGGCAATACCCATCATTCGGCGCTCATGTAAATATATTCAGCCTACAACAGCATCACACTCGCTGAATGCTGGTGCAGTTTGTCGGCTATGCATGTAGGGACAAAAGCTCTTGCAGATGCATGCAGATCATCCGATTTCAGGCAACGTACCACAGAAGAGATGCGTCCTGCACGAAAGGCGCCCGTTGAAGAAGTCGATCAGCATAAGGCACATCAGAAGCATGGTGAAGTCAACATACCGGAAGGGAAGAACGGAACGAGGCACGATGACACAGGCCAAAGAAAAAAAAAGCAGCCGCCATTTTGCTCTCTCCGTGTTTACGAAAATGTTCAAACAGCGGAAGACCACGCACAAGCTGAACACAACTCCCCAATTGACGAGAACCGCTGCAAAAATTACACAGTAAACACCTCATATCCACGAATACACTAGACCCGAGAGTGCAGAGCGAAACTCAATGAAACTCTTGAACATGCTGCACGCAAGTGGGAGANCCACCAAAATCAATCCAAGGAGGATTGCCTGCTCCGCTGAACTGGCTGGAGACAACCGCAGGGATCGAATTTAGTACCATAAGAAGCGCAAAAGAAATGAGCCACATGTGCAGGTCCTCCGGTCTTATAAACGGACCCACGCCTCCCCCATCCCAGCCTCTCGTCATCTTTCAACACTTTGGGTGCCTCGACTCACGCCCAAGCTCCTCGGGTTCCCCTTCAGGGCTAAGCATTGAGCCGTCGTTTCAGCGGAGTACCCGCCAACGGCACTGCCAACTAGCGAGCATCAATACATGGCCCACGGTCTGTATCCCATCTATAAAACCAGCGCGTCGGAACACACCTAAACATGTGTCCCCACAACTTCACCGGGACTCGGAGACTCCCGTTGAAAACCCCGCCACCTCTTTCAAGGCAACTGATAATTAGTGATCTTCTGAATGCCCTCTTCTTCTTCCGTCAGGAGCATGCAGGTGCTGTCGATGGCGGCAGAGGAGGATGTCGCGTTCTCAAACCAATGCGGTTTGCGCCCCCATCGGATTTCTTCGAAACTCAATTGATGGAGTGGACGATTCACATACTCAAAGGCAGTCTCATTGTCTTCCAAACGAATCACCTGCGGAATATTCCCCCGAATGACCACTGGTCCACCTCAGCGCAACAGTGGGTGTCCTGTGGCGACTTAAGCCCCCCTTACTCCCCGACACAAGCACAGGGAAACTTCGACGGAAATGCTAGCTTTAATAAATACAAAATAATGTGCAATAAACAGCTCAAGCTCACATGGATCGATACATGATGCCTGATGCTGCGGCGGATGCCAGCGCCTGTAGCTGCGGGCGGGGGTGCCTCGTCGCCTCCCTTCGCACTTCAAAGAACTCAAGAACTGCACCGCTTCCTCAGCAGTCCCGTTTCGCCTAATCTCTTGAACACACGAAAATACTTTGCAAACAAATTCAATTCCGAGTGTTTGAAAACTCATACGCTGCCGACTTAAA
>NW_024015671.1:0-3108 GCF_000499745.2 Eimeria mitis
TAAGGACTGCGTTCTTTGGGTAGTGTTTACACACTTCACGGCGCATGTAAGTGCCTTCAGTTGTTAATTGTGTTCTGCCTGTAGCTTCTGCGTTTTTCTGACATTTGTTCCAGTGCATCCAAACACTCCGCTGTGTTGCTGCGAGACAAATATCCTGTCGGGAAGCTAAACATCCGATGAAATGAAAGGTGAGGGGCATCGGGCCAACTAGGGCCTAGCGGAGTGATAAGGCTGCCCGAGTATCCCATGCTATAGCTATTTTTGTGGACAGCGGAGATGTTTTTACCTTAAGATGGATAGAGCAGAGGGTCATATTTTGTGAATCTACGCCCGTTGTTTTGCAGCTGTTCTGCAGGTCATGGTGGCACTCGTGGAGTCATACGCTGGCGGTTTGGGTCTGTCAAAGGCACGTATCAAACTGCCCAGCAAGCATGACCTTGTGCTGCTGGTTCGAAGGTTGGTGTCAAGGGTGCCTGTTGGACATTGGACGTTTAGCCAGACTTTGCATCCGCTGTTGTGCATATACACAAAATGTTCCGCTGATTGTCTGCCCGAATTCCTTAATAGCGTTTTACGCAGGCCGTGCGTTTTGCTTTTTTGTGGGTGTGAAGGCGTCCCGTAGCCGCCGCTCGCAAAGAAGGCTAAACGGCGCCGCTGAATTATCATAATTGATTGTTCGGTGGCGCTTTCATCTGCTTGTTATTGGCTCAGGCTGAGCACACTCTCCGAAAGGACGAACATGTGCTTAAAGCACCAGAGGCAACAGGGACTTGCCTGCAGCGGATTATTAGACATTACGGTTTTCTTTGTATTTGTTCCAGGCCTCTAAGCTGGATCTGGCACCTATTTCATATCAATATTTGTCAGAAAATCAGATGTGGCCTTTCCTAGACTAAATTGTGTATCACTGCTAGTAGTGGCAGTTGGAAGGGAACAGTGGCTTGAGTGTCACTGCAGGCTCTTACTGATGCTCAGATACTGATAGAGCAATTCTCGCCTGTGGTCTTTGTCGCCCGCCGGGAATACTTGATGGGTGAGCGCACGTGGTAAACACGTCGCGTATGCGTATCGGAAATAAACTGATGATTCATTGGCAACGTATAGGCTGTTAAATTCATTGGCGGCAGATAGCTTGTTTGGTGCAGCGGCTTCTATTCTCCTCACTTTCTGCGATTTCGTTGGTAGTCAGTGGCGTCAGAAGGCGTCCGCGTTGTTTGCGACTCGTCACAACATGCTGCGTGAGCTGTACATGATGCGTGATTACGCAATTTGTCGGTGTTGTATACAATTGCACCTACCGCGTGTGTTTGGCAGAGTGGGACAACATTGATGTGATGATGCTTGACGATGCAAAATCGGCGATGCATCAATGGCTCTCTGTTTGCAGGCGGGGCAAGGGAAACTTGGTGTGCTTTCTTGTGTGGCAATGCGGAACACGTCCCTTGGTACAAACAGCATTCTGACTGCTGGCCGCATGAATGTAGTGAGTAGGAGCCGAACGCTCCAGATGTGATCCTTTCTGAGAAGCATGCAGAGAAAGAAGCGACACTGCGCGTGTGGATGCTGAATTCGCTACATTCCGAAGGGCATATGCCCAGGGTTCTTTTGCGGGGATTTGAGGGCCAACAGCACATCTGGCAAGCAGAACAATGAAATGCTGTAGTGTGTCGCCGACCTCCAACATCGTTCCCGCAGTGTTGTTACAACGAGCAAACGACTCTAAGAACTGCCTGTGCAACGGTGGGTCATTGGCGCCCTTCTCTTGAAACATAATATCAGCAGTTGCAAGTGGTGCACTATGGTTTTCAACAGAAAGAAATACCATGTGCAGGTGCTACGTCCGCACGAGAGCGAGAACTTGCGTTTTTGGAACCCCTAGGCAGGCGTAATTATCTGAAGGATCCCAAGCGCACGCGAATTTGCGTACTTGTCGTTCGTCAGTTCCTATGCTTAGATGGAGCCTAGTCGAAGCTTCCGCATGTTGTTTTACTGTTTGTGGCGTTCTCCATACGGCATTGCACTTCTGCCTGGTGGACACTACATTTCATAGCGCGTGCCGCTCATTGGAAAACAGCTTGAGAACAAGGCGGCATCATGAAGCTCCACTGCTACCAGAATGGCATTTTTGAGCGAGGGCCATTGCAGACGGTTTGGCAGTTACATCAGGGTGACAAAGACTTGGTGCGGCGTTGGTTCCAGAGTGCACGATGGGGCGAGACCGGAGTCGTACAGCTGTTCGTAAGGGTGTTTGAGGCGAGACGGCCACGCTGCGAGACCAGCTGCGCTACCGCACATCAGGCTCTTTGTAGGGCTGGCGAGAATTACAACTCGTTTTCGCTTGCATTGCGTGTGCCTAGTTTCTTGGCTCGCTGCGCAGCAGACGGCGGGTGAGTCTCGGTTGCAACGGCTGTTCGCTCCTCTTCGCCAACGCTGTATTTTTCTGTGTCTCTGCTAGTGCTTGATGTTGTTCGATGGCGTGTCGATGCAAGCTGCAATGTGAGACATGCTAGTTTCGTGAAGAGCGGTTCTGCAGACGGCAGGTTCCTAGTTTGTCGGGGCAGAGAAATGTAAGGCAGTGGAACGTGTTCTTAATCGGGAGTGCAACGGACCAAGGCAGGGAGAATGTTGCTGGTCTTCTTTTGCAGACAGTGCGCAGCGGCGTGAATTTTGTGAAAAGACTCGTGCACATTCGCTTGCAAAGCGGTGCATGTAGTTCATGAAAAGCTGCCTGCTTCCGTCCAGCCATTGCTGGTGATGATGCCGGCAACGCGAATTGGAAGTGCTCTTGGTGAAGGCCAGGATGTATTGTTGAAGAACATATTAATTACGCCAGTGTAGGAGGCGACGAAAAGTGCGCATGCAGCCCAGTATACCTGAAGTGCTAGCCAAACTTCGGCAAGGAGTTTGTCCGTTTTTCCGGCGGTGTTGATCGTCAAGATGATATCTTTGTTCAACCTTTGAAAGTGCTATTTTCTGTGTGGAGGGTTTATTTCCTTACAAAGGCAGAGTCCTAGACACAAGGTGGTAACGTTACAAGGGATTTTCGTAGTCATGTGATGCGTGCCATGTATGCTCAGGAAAAGCTGTGCTCGGCATGGGAAGCAGAAC
>NW_024015673.1:0-3104 GCF_000499745.2 Eimeria mitis
CAGCACTTGCCTTGCTGGGGTGAGCGTTGCTGGGATTGGTGTCAGATGCGCTGCCTGCTCTACTGGCGCTACCGAATTCTGCGTAGAGACTACCGACATTCGAACACAGGGTATCTTGCTTAGGTTTACGCTCAAGCCACTGCGTGAAGTCGTTCCACCGAATAGGACGAACGTGCTTCAGCAGCAGTTATTGCTGGCGAAACGCCTGCTGCCGCAGATGCCTTGTGAAACCTTCTGGTTAGCAGCGCTCCTCAACCGTTCTCGAGCCAGGGCACAAATGGAGGACTGGGCTGGTCCCTGCATTGCTTAAGGCTCTTCATCTATTGTCTCTGCTCCTGTCCGCAGCTATGCCCTTTATCTGTGCAGGTTTCCAGTGAGGGAGGGGCCCGTCAAAGCGGCCTGAGTGATTAGCAATAAATAGTTAATTCCGAAACGCCCGCCGCTGATGAGCGTGTGACAAGATACTCTTCATGCGGCGGCAAGGACGACAGGAAGAAGGGATACCGAAACAATCACAGTAATGGCAGGCACACGCACAGGGCGTCTACAACACAGCCACGGACACACGAATACGCACCGCCGAGCAAAATGATGTCCCGTATGCGTAGAAGTAAGGACGGCAGCAGCAGCGACTGCGCAGCATTCTTCATACTGGCTAAACAGACGGCGGTAATGACCACACGGAACACCTGAAACACCTGTATTTGCAACATAGAAATGGGAAGTACGCATGAACACACAGACATACGTATCTGTTTACCGTATAATATATAGGGCTTCCCTGCAGTGTGCCTCCAGAGACATAATCAACAGTCCTATTCTACGCCAGCATATAGTTAAATAGGCCTAGATGGCAAACTGTGGTTGTTGCCCTAGGGGACTGCTGACAGCTGCTTCAGGCCGCAGAATGCTTGAAGCCACCTAAACCGCAGTGAGTCCCGCAACTCCGTCTAGCTAGAATAGACACGGGGAACTGCATAACAGCGCAATGGGAGAAGACAGCCCCAGTTAACGGCCCTGCGCTCTCGTGCTGCGCAGGGTGGCCTGGGATGCATACGTATTGCAGCTGCAAACAAAGCAACAACGCAAAGTGGCTACGGCTCCCCTGTTGTTGCTGCTGTTTCCTGCGCATTCCGTTGCGAGACAAAAGTTCACCAAGCATAGCGTTCAAACGGAATATCCAAGCATATCTGCTCCTCCCATAGGGAACGGCTATACAGGTGCAGCCCTCTAAAGGCCACCCTCGATGTCTGTCACCAGCTGCTTGCCACTTTTCGCCTCGCCTGCCAATGTACTTGTTCTCCTATCCTCTTCGCATGCTGTTGAGCTATTCGGGGCACTTTGGCACTCAAGAGGAAAGGGGAGATAGACAACAAAAAAATGCTCCACGCCTGTCAGCTTCAAATAGGCGTTGCCCTCAGCCCTTCTTGCTGTTCGCCCTTAGCGTCTCGTTGGTTGCTTCTCACATTCCTCAACAAAAGTCGTGATTTGTAAGGCCGCCTCCTTCATCTTTGCTGCTGCTGAAGCCATTTCATTGAGAGCATTAGCAGACTGCGCGTCCTCCTCGAGATCCTTGAACTGCTCCAGCATATTGTTAACTTTTTGAATATCATCGGCAGACATTTCAACACCCCAGCGCTGCATTTGGTCCTTCTCCACTTCTGCCATGCGTACTACGGCGGCTGCTTTCTGCACCAAGGTGGAACTCACCTGCATGTCGAGGTCCAGGGAGTTGTTAAGCTGCGCACGCAGCCACATAAGCTCCACATCGTGGACGAAGGCCTCTGAAGCCTTTGCGGCCTTTCGCGATGCACGCAACATTTCCTCCATAAGGATCTCTGAGCTGCTGCGTCCCTCCTCCGTCTCTTCGTCTGCATTAAGAGGCTTGCGCATAGCAGCATTTGCATCCACAACCTGCCTGAACGCCTTGTCCATGAGCTTCTTCAATTTGGCATTCACACGCCTCGGTGGCTGAGGTTGTTTGCTTCCCTCCCCTCCCCGATTCCATGGCAAGATGAAATCTACGGGCCCGTGCGTTTCCGCCACGCTTAGCATTTCAATTGCCTTCCCTCGTTGCGCTGCCGCGCTTACGATGGCCCTGTAGGCCACTGCCGTACGGTGACTCTGCATTTCCTCGCTCTGGGCGGCTTCTGTCCCGCTCAAGGCACCGGGAATCGAACTCCTGTCGCTGGCGGCAGCTTCCAGCAAGGCCTTCAGGCTGTCAACTACCGTCCTGGCCTGCTGCTCCACGTTGCTTGCCAAGAGAATATTGTCTGCCTCTTCCATCCGCTCGATCATCTCCTTGTGTTTCTGAAGCTGCTGCTCGCATATGTTCAGCTGGTCTTCAAGGCAGTCGAGGGCCTTTGAGACGCTGGGATCTTGTTCGGGTTGGAGCTGCCTTCGGCGCCGCTCCAGTTTACACAGAATGTGCAATTCCCCTAGTTTCCCTTCTAGGTCGCGCCGTATGGATGCGTGCTCCCGCTGGTGCTGCCTGCGCAGCACTGCTGCTGCACTGGACCTGATGATATCAGAAGACCTAGATAATATCTGCACGGCATCACTAACTACCTTGACCGTTTCTAGATTTCTAGCAACCGCCACCAGCAAATGTAGGTCATCCGTGGTTTCGAGGCGCCGCAGCGCCTCTAGATTCACCGCCGCCTTCTCCGCCTTCTGCACAAATATCGGGAAGGAAGATTTCATGTTCTGCTCGCGAAAATCCATAAATTCCCTGAAGCCCTTGCCCAAGTCATCCTCCAGCAACTGCATCTCCTCCTCTGAAAAAAAAGGAGGCCGTTCCTTCTGTACCCCTTGCGCCAGAGACAGGCCGTACTTCCGAGAGGCTTCGTACAGCCGAGACAACGCGGAGACACTGTCCTCTATCGCCGTCTTCACTGCAGTCAGAGGCGACCCAGACGAGCCCGCAGAGCTCTCCGCAATCGTTTGGGCAATATTCTGCGAACGTTTCATACTCGAGCGAAAGGCCTTCAAGGCAGAACGAGACTCGCGTGTACCCACCATCTTAGCCATGTTTGCTGCCAGCGGCTGGAGATACTTCAGCTCGTCCACCGACTGCAGCAGTTGCTCAGCGGTTACCGTCTCGG
>NW_024015674.1:0-3748 GCF_000499745.2 Eimeria mitis
ACGACAACAAAGCGCACGGGAATCACGGCTTGAGGACCAATGAACCACCGTTGCAAAGAAGAAGGAAGGCAAACAAGGTGAAGAGCATGTGCTCAAGGCGCGGTTATTGGTCAATGCGAATTGCACTCATGGATGCACCAATCGATTGGAATTCGACATATGGAAGTCGTGGTGTTTACGTACTTCCTGTACCATACGCCTGTTGAGGCTGGGTTTGCTTTGGAATCCGCACGCCTGTTGACTTCCGGTCCAGGTTGTTGTGCTTGGGTGCACCGAAGCTAGGACCTGTTTCAAAAGGCAGCCAAACCCTCCAGGCACAATATGGAACGTCCACTCTGAGGTTTCGGAAGGAAACGCGTACAGCGGAACAGCACGGCAACGTAGAAACGGGTAAAACAACTTGGCTTAGCTGCTAAGACCGGCAGCCATTACAGTCATGATAAACCACACAGACAGGAAAAGGTGGGCAACTGCTGGTCAGCTCAGTTTTGTGTACGTTTCTGCCTTCGAAAAGTCACCNCAGACAGGAAAAGGTGGGCAACTGCTGGTCAGCTCAGTTTTGTGTACGTTTCTGCCTTCGAAAAGTCACCGGCCTGACGCAGACTCAAATGTCGCCATGTACGCACACGCTGCATCATGCTGGCATCAAATCAGTGCTCGCCATGGGTACACGCAGCACGTAGTACTATCTGCGTCGCCTCAGTCTTCCCCATGGCAACTAATTTTTTTCTTTGGAGGAACAGACATCCCGTACACTCGTAGCCTAGCTAAGAACTGGAAGTTTGCATTGACCCCTGGAGCTCCGTTTTATTCTTAATGCTTTATGATCATACAACAACGGGCACCCTGACGAAGGTGCCGACGTGTACAGAACCTGCTCCTCCTTTGTAGACTATTGCCACCCGCCTCCGAGTTCGTGAGACTCCAACTGCAGATATTTACATGCAGCGCTGCACTCACAAGCTGCATATTTCAGTTGTCGAAGCGGCGCTCACTGGTAAACATCCAGATCGTCAGGCACNAAATCAAGGGCGTCGATGTTTTCGTGGCTGTTGTTCGTCCTGAGAAACCATCACACCTCGGTTACATCCCAAGCTCAACTGCGGATCAGTCCAGCACGTAGAGCTCCACCACACCCTGTGCGTAGTGCGTAGTCGTACAGCCTTTGCAACGTGGCACCCAGAAACTGCAACATGCGATTAAAATATAAGGCCAGCTTCAACCGGGAAACGGCGGCAGTAGGAGCGGGAGACACAGTTAGGCATTGCATTGTTTTCGTCTGCGTTTGCGTTTGTTTGTAAGTGCGTTTGTATGTCTGCGACTACAGCCAAGTACCGCAAAAATAAATCCTGCACGGTACTCACTAACTGCGTCGTGCCTTTATCCAGTGCATGCTCACTGTTGTTCCCGCAGCGCGAGTGCCTTCTTGTAGTGCTGAATGTGATTCTTACACCTCACACCACACCATACCTCTTTTAGAGGTGCCAGTACACTGTGCGACGCTGCTGGTTGAACGTACGCAAAACAACATGTAAAATCAATCCTCTTCAATTAACTAAAACGCGCGCTATGAATTATCTCAGACTATNTAGAAGTCGCCTGCGGAATCAACTCTGTCAGGCCCCGTCAATGCAGTATTCGCGCAGCATCATTTGGTCCAGATAACGGTGAAACACTCAGCACGCACACTCAACAAGCTTCAGAACAATAAGACGGGGACGCGAATGGAAGACATGCTGCGAACAAATTTAGCAGTAGCGGGTGCGACGCATCGACAAAGCATCCCTTTGGCTTGGGACGGAACGAACTAGCCGAATGAGGCTGATCGTGTAGAAATCGCCGCAGCCGAGATTTTTTCCCGCGCAACTCAACGCTTCCGCTGCTAAATCCAAGTACAGGATATCTTTGCGTGCAAGTGAGTCACTCGCTATGCCGCATCACCAGTTCCTACGCTCGCCGCCTTGTTACCCTATACGTACTCGCTGTCACATACATTCGTCGAGCATATGCTCTCTCTGATGACAAATGTTTGACGAATGCTTGACGCCACATAAAATCATCTTCTGCCCCACAAAAGTTTTATCCATACTTAAAATAGCAAATACTTGCTCCACCATCCCTCTGTNATCATCTTCTGCCCCACAAAAGTTTTATCCATACTTAAAATAGCAAATACTTGCTCCACCATCCCTCTGTCGGTAGCTCAATATACACAGGGACGCACGAAAAACAGCTACAAATGTAGTAGCAGTGGTCCCGGCAAGGTTTGCGTTTCCATGCCCCACGTTTGCAGTATTGTTTATCGACACACCGCCGTAAAAGGCCCTGCACGCCTCAGACTAAGCTCCTATGCAGAAAAATGTGCATAGATGAAGCGGCTATCCCTCAGGCTCATCAAACACTTTTCAATAGCGCCAGTTATGGGATTTTCTACCCCTTGGGATGCTTTCTTCTAACCAAAGGACTGAATGTTCGCGTGTCACAAGTTCAAATGCTACCTGCTCTTTGTGAGGGAGCCCCCGAAACCTGTGGTCTCCTTGGAAAGGTGGAAGAATTCAGTGCAGTTCTCATCGACTACGCGAGATCACTACCGGTTGACCTGGGAGCCCGAGGAGGGAAAACAAGGTCGCGGACGTGCTGAGAATGTGAGACACCTGAGCAGCTTTTGCTCGTTTTCCTGTGATACTCAACTAGGGACGCGGATGGCTGAATAGAACCATTTACGCACTGGCTGCACCTTGCTTGCGTGCAAGCACGGTGCACGCCTTGCAGCGCGCCCGTCCTTCTGAAGGGATTAGTATGCAGTTTACGCGCCTTCCCTCTCCTTCTGCAGCACCTGGCTACTGTCGCTACCACGTCAAGGCGCTACCTAGACGTGTGCGGTGAGCCCTGGTGTTCTAGTCCATTGATAACATAAAGCAAGTGCACCTTGGAAGTAACGATAACTGTAGTGGCGATTAATCACGAAAGTTCAACAAGGTAGGCAAACGTCCGAGAGACCGCATCCGCTGAGACACCCCTTGCCACATGCACTTACTCTCGCCCGATATCAAACAACTGGCAAATAATATCTGAATCTTTTCTTGCGCTCATTTGCTTAGAAGNTACTCTCGCCCGATATCAAACAACTGGCAAATAATATCTGAATCTTTTCTTGCGCTCATTTGCTTAGAAGTTCCTTTGCCACAGCCATGCCACCAGTGCTCCTCACGACATTTCCTGTAAAACCGAAATTGCTCCGTTGTCCCTTGGCAAATGTGCGTCGCCACCAAGCAATGAATACTTCATGGTACGACTTTTGTATTGGATCGCACCTCGAAATTTGAACTACATGCTGGTGCTGAAGCCCATGAGACCTGCCCGATTCTTAGATTGCATAAATGTTAGAACTGGACAGTTCCCGAGTGCTGCAACGACTAGCCAAAAACGCATAATACGCTTGGCAGCGTACTGGAAAACACAGTATCCCCTGTCGCTCTGTGCTGCATGCTTCTACGGCTTGGCCACTCGACATCTATACGGGGTATGTAAGGAACATCCTGCATCGTCATGCCTTTATCAACATGCTGGTGAGCGTGTTGTGCAGGGACCTTCAGGAAGCCTCCAATCGTGACGCCAAGTCTGTTTGGCAGTATTCCACTACAACTGCCTGTTTTTACACACCAAGCAGCATATGTTTTATGCACCACCAGTTGAACTGTTACTTGGACCATTGCTTACGAACTTGTACAAATAAAAGTACCGGTAG
>NW_024015675.1:0-3103 GCF_000499745.2 Eimeria mitis
GGAAGGCATCTCAAGTAAATTTGGAACAGTTTTAGTCCTGTACGCAGAGCCAAGGCCTACCGCAGTCGCTGTGGATTATCCTGTTGCTGTAGAATGGCTAACCGCGTATTTAGTGCCGCAATCCAAGCATCTTGTGCCAAGGTGTATGTGTTGCATCTAATGACGAAGCTAATCGCAAACGAAAACCACTATGCTACTATACGAAGTCCATCGCTTCACACAGTCCCTGGTTTGCTCAAAGATGCAGCCCGGGCACTGCGAGACTGTGATTTGCCTTCGGGGCAAGAAGTGTGCATGCCGGCTGGGGTTATAATTAAGGATGTAATCGTATTCTTGACGACTTCTTTAATTAGCATGTTGAAAAAATGCAGTTTGTACTTATTTTGTGAGCAATGTAATTGTAGAACATGACCATCTCGTTACTGCGACATGATGGGGCTTCGATCAGTGAACACACCCGGGACCAGTGTGCCCACTGGTCTCTCACCTGCATCATTTTCTTTGCTTTCTTCTTCGACTGACGTTGAGTTGTCAATTTACTTTACTTGAACTAATTATTTAATTTAAACGAGTAAGAATTGGACAATAATTCACAGGAAGAAACAATAAAACCCCACAATCGAGCAATCGGATCCCTGGTCAAGGTTCCCCCCATTATTCTTCGGCGGGAGGGTTCCTCTCGTCCGTTGTATTTGCATCCATCTTCATCTTTTTCAACTTTATTTCGTCCGTTGAACTTATACTCCTTGGGTCTTGCCCTCAATAAGAAACTCCCGTCGGTTGCCGCATGCTGTGCGTTGCCATCCCTGGTGGCGGCCTGCGCTTTGGGTATGGGTGTTGTGTTGGCGTTTCCTGTGCATGACATTTTGTTGAAATACCCCAAATGATCAATATTAGTTTGTCTTATTTGTAGTAACAGCTGCAAACAGGTCCGGCTGCTGCAGATCACCTGAGCGCGGCCTTTGCTGAACCGCAGTGGCATTGAGCGCACTTCGGGGTTTGCTCGGAGCTACTTTTCTTTTATCCTTTGATTTTATTGGGGAATGAATTCCCCGTGACCCCGCGCCTCTGGAGCCCAGAGTTTCCGGTTTCTTCGTGAGCTTTCGAGAGCGATGAGGCGCCTGGCAGTCTGCTTTTTGGCGCTCCTCTGCTGTCTTTTGCACTTTCAATACTCCTCCGGCTCAGCTGCAACGCAACGCGAACTGGAGAAACAGAATGAAGCGAGTGTGCTAGCGGAGAAGGGGACGAATTCCTCGGAAGCAGCTGTGGATCTGCCCGCGGTGGACGCTGCAGCAGGAGCAACGGAGAAGACTCAAGTTATAGACGGCGGAACGAAATTAGTTAGAGATGCGCAAAATGCGTCAGATGGCATCAGCAGCAGCAAAGAAATAACCCTGGGGCAGCATGCCCAGGACACTGTGGGGCACGCCCCAGATGCCTCCTATGCGCCACCACGGAATATTGAGAACCATCCAGGTGGCGCGCCAGAAGCATTATCAGCTAGTGCAGCAGAAGTTGATGGAGCAGCAGGTATTGCAACATCAGGGCAATCCCCTTCCTCCGAAGGAGCAGCTCCAGCTCCAGCATCGCCTCCTTTTCCTCCTTCAGGGGGTGCGGCTCAGGTAGCAAATGGAACATCAACCAGCAGGTCTGATGGTCCCAAGAGGCCTCAGCAGCATGTAAAGCGGCATGACGGGCTGTTGCTGAAGGCCGCATTGTTGTTGGGGGGTGGCTCNGGCCTCAGCAGCATGTAAAGCGGCATGACGGGCTGTTGCTGAAGGCCGCATTGTTGTTGGGGGGTGGCTCCGGAGGTTCCGTTGGCACTGGAGAAGGCAGGGCCCCTGGGGACGCAACGGCG
Organism: Eimeria mitis; assembly: GCF_000499745.2. Lineage (NCBI taxonomy): Eukaryota > Apicomplexa > Conoidasida > Eucoccidiorida > Eimeriidae > Eimeria > Eimeria mitis. The sequence goes on from NW_024015675.1 coordinate 1,859, forward strand.
TCAGCAAGGGAAGCAGAAGGAAGCATGGCAGCACAACGCGCCAAGGCCCCACTTACTTGTGATGATTTACCTTGCGGAGAGGGACAACTGATGTGCTATGGGCCGATCAGAGGCCGCTTCGTGTGCACTTGCAGGCTGGGCTTTGAGCTGCATCGCTGGGGCAGGCAGGCGGTGTGCGTGGACCCCCGCAGCAGCAGCAGCAACGGCGGCGTAAGTAGAAGCAGCCGCAGGAGTAGTGCTGGGACCAGCAGGGTGCAGGGAGCGGTGGGGAACTCCAAAGAAAGCAAATGGACGATCGTGTGGGCTGTAGTGGGGGCAGTTGTTGGCGTTTTGCTGCTAGGGCTGCTGGCGTGGGGTGCTCTGTCTTGGCACAGAAGGAGGAAGGACCCAGTCTCTAGAAGCGTGCAGGAGGAGTTTTCTTCTTTGTTAGATGACCAGTCAAGCACCAAGAGCTTTGGTTTGCGTAGAGGCAACAGAAGCCGAAGGCAAGAAGAAGAAGAATCATTGGAATCCGAGGCAGGAGAGCCAGAAGAAACAGGAAAGCAAATCAGTGTTTAAGGGAAATAAAACAAACTGATGGTGCGCTGGTTAGGGCGTCTCGGGCTGGCACTGGCTTTGGGGGGGTGGATCTGCATNAAAACAAACTGATGGTGCGCTGGTTAGGGCGTCTCGGGCTGGCACTGGCTTTGGGGGGGTGGATCTGCATGTTCCAGATGCACATGTGTATATATGCATTATGCATACGCTTGTGTATGCATATGCGTATATTTATGCTACTATTATTATTACGTATTATGTATGTGATACGTGTATGGTGTATTGTTCGTGTGTAGTATATATTTGCGTGAGCACATGTGCATGCATATGCGCTGCATGCGTATGGATGGCAGGCACAACAAGTCTGTTCTTCCTTATGTTTGCTGAGTGCATTTTTTCTGTTGGCTTTCACATATACAACAGGTATATGTATTGTTATGCGTGCATGAGACGTCTAGAGAGGAAAACCTGCGGTGTATCGATGTGGAGGCAGGACTTGGCAGGTGTGTTTTGCTGTTTTCATTCGATCGATCGGTGTTCGTGTTCTTGGGGTATACGCACGCAGTATATTGGGGAAGCGGTTTGCTTCGTTCTGGTTTTGCTGCTGACGCGCTGCAGGAAGGTCTCTAGGGGAGGACTATCCCAAATCAGTGTATCGTTCGATGGAACCGTCAAGTTCTAAACCATAAATCCTACACCCTAAACACT
>NW_024015676.1:0-3101 GCF_000499745.2 Eimeria mitis
CCGATAAATGCTGCACACAGAAACAGTATTTGCTTTCTTGCCAAAAATACTGCATGCGAACAGTGAACAGCACATGAAAGCAGAAGAAATCTGGGCAGCAGTTTTCCTAAATAGTCAGAAAGAACTGCATGTTTCACGGCAGTTTATAACACGAAAGTCCGTGCAGCTTGGGCCTCCAGATTCGCCGAAACTGAAAGTTTTTCACAGAGATATAGCTCCAGAGAAGGGCGAGTAGTTTGCCTTGTTCAATCCCAGAACCAGCTGCGCAGACAGCAGTCCCTGTATCCCCTTGCTAGCTGCAATATATCCCGCTGTCTGATCTTTTATTCCCTCACCAGACTGAGCTGCCGCGTTGTTGACATCCACCGGATTAAACCTCCACACCCACTTTCTGTGTACCACGGCATGACCAGTAACAGGAACACTATTCGTAAACATCCCAACGCGCCCTAGGTGCAGAAGAAACAGCGACGGATCCCGTGGAATACCGACCCCCCCCTTGCGTGCAATCGTGAAACTCCTGCAACATCCATATCTCTACTCGGTTGTTTTATCAACAGTTTATAAGAGATGCCGACGCCATGCCCGTGTGCTGGAAACGCTTTCGGCTTGGGTTCAAGCTGCTGCCTCGACCTCGTGCAGCACTTGCGCGGAACAGGACCCGGTTGCTCACATCCTATGTCGAAGAAAAATATATAAAACGTTTGAACTTTTCTTACATCTGGTCCGCGATATAAAGCCAACTAGCTCTCTTCACTATCCCCCGCGTCCATGCTCTCGTCCACATCAGCACCCCATTGTCGGCGTCCCACAAAAAAGCGTGCAGGCGCCTTTGCTCCAGCAGCCGTAGGGTTGCCGAACAGTTCCGGCTCTCCTTAACTGCTGCAAGTATCACCGCGTGCTCCGCTCAAAGTTTCCACATATCGCACTGTGCACCAGATTGCCTGCTCGAGTGCCGCAAATATGCAGAACTCGGCTCCTTCCCCCCCAACTGACTCATACAGCAGCTGCCGTGCTTCCCAGACATCACCAAAGCCCGCCCTCCAATCACACTCTCCATATTCCTGCGTCTTGAGGAATTTGCAAATATCAACAAATCAGGTAGGAAGCCAACCTAGTACACCAGATCTGCACTGGTGAGTACGCGAATGTAGCCCCTTGTCGTAGCCCCTGTTTCGTCCAGCAGTCACGTGGTTTGTGAACAGTTTCACAAGCACTTGCAGCTAGCCGCTGCAAGTGTCACCGCGTGCTCTGCTGAAAGCTTCCACGTATCGCAACTGTTCATGCACTAAACAATCGCAAAAGTCTAACGCCAACAGTCCAAACCAGACAGTACTCGCCAATGCACGCATAGGAGTTTAAATGCCTGCCTTCAAAGAAAGCTGCTCACGTTCGAGAACGAGCAACTGTCCACCATGCTCTCCCCGCACTATCGGCTTACAAGCTTTATCACCAACATCAACGCAGCTGCGACTCTAGCAATACAGCAATGCAGCGATGCAATCCACTTCCCACTAAGCAATTGCCTCTACCGATTTCGGCCTCAGTGCCGCTGCCTCGACTGCATGTAGCATTCAAGCGGAACCAGCATCCGGTGGCTTACAGTCTATGTCGAAGAACAACACGTACTATTCCTAGACTTTTCTTACATCTGGTTCGCGGTTGGCGGACGGGGTAAAGCCATCTAGCTAGCTAGACTTTCCACCGCGTATATGTTCCTCTGCCGAAGCAGCTGCTGTTCATTGGCGTCCCACATTAATAACACGAACGTTCAAGTACTAGCAAGTCGGACTCCGCTGTCTAGTCTACGCAGCGTAGCGACATATTTGTCAGTCGGCTGCTGATGGCAATAGCTCGACATAGAATGCCTGGCACGGGCCACACACGGCTTGGAAGGCCTGTAGTAAGCAGTGTTGTTTTNTAGCTCGACATAGAATGCCTGGCACGGGCCACACACGGCTTGGAAGGCCTGTAGTAAGCAGTGTTGTTTTTTGTCGAACTGTCGGGCTTTGCATTGCAGTAGCAGTAGAATGCTCGCGAGGAAGCGCAACCATATGTCTTAACATCCTGCATGCCGTCGCCTCCCGAGACGGAAAACCAGGTAACTCATCCAAACGCATGCACATACCAATGAACCTACAACAATAGAGTCATGCAACCAAATTCCCACCAAGCAATGGCCTCTACCGATTTCGGCCTCAGTGAAAGACGCTGCCTCGACTGCATGTAGTATTCAAGCGGAACCAGCATCCGGTAACTTACCTCCTATATATCGAAGAACACCACTTACTACTCTTAAACTTTTCTTACATCTGGTTCCGGGTTGGCAGACGAAGTAAAGCCATCTAGCTGGATACACATTCCACCGCGTATATGCTCCTCTGTCGAAGCAGGTGCTGTTCATTGGCATCCCACATCAAGAGCAAGAACATTCAAGTACTACTAAGTCGGATTTCGCTGTCTAGTCTACACAGCGTAGCGATATATTTGTCAGTGGGTTGCTGATGGGTATGGCTCACATCAAATGCCTTGCACCGGCAACACACGGCTTGGCAGGCCTGTAGTAGGCAGTGTTGTTTTTTCTCGGCCGGTAGGGCTTTGCATTGCAGTCGCAATAGGATCCGATTGCTTACCTCCTGTGTCGAAGAACAACACTAGATACACAAGACTGCCTACATGAGTACCGCGAATTCACGGAGCCCGGCTTTTTCCCTCTCAACTGGCTCATACAACAGCTGAGATGGCAGCGTTTCCAAGCATGCAAATACGGTCTCATGGGTACCTCTGAATACAACGCCCATGCTCGCCACGGTCCTCAGGTAGATTGCCTAGCGCTCTGCTACACGCCTGAACTATGTTTCTTGAACTTTATGAAGTTCACTGTCCTGCTGCCCAACTGCAACAAGCACCGCAGCTGTGCTGCCAGGAGATGCACTCCGATGACCCTACAAGCAGTAACAAGGTTAGCGGAAATCGCCTGATTTCTTCAATGGCTGCATGCAAATCTCCATGCTCTTCTTTGAAGCACCAAGGATTACACTGTTTGTTGAGCTAACAGTCGCATAACGCTTAATAGCACCACCCACGCAGGTCAGCCATAT
>NW_024015677.1:0-3098 GCF_000499745.2 Eimeria mitis
TCTGCTCACACCTGCATGGAAGGCGTGTCTTCTGAAGCGGGCAGAGTACTAGGCCTTGACTGTGGACTTTCCTGCAATCAAATGACACATAATATGCATGACAGGCAAAAACCACGCACACCACGCACGCCGTGGAGAGTGGTACGCCCCAATAGCCGCTTGGCAGTATTGTGGGCAGCATATACGGCAAACGTTGGGGGAACGTGCCGGCGTGTTGTGCCTAAGTAATGCATGATACGGTTGGAGAAAAGGTTCGATGCGTGAGCGAGGAATTCTGAAGTGGAAGAACCATGAATTCTCGCTAGACGGCTGCATCCTCCGAAGAGTTAAAGAATCGTATTTGGTGCGGAGTTTTTGACAGCTTCATACTCGGTTGCTTGCGCCATGACTGCTATGTCGTCAGTGGTTCTGGCGGTGGATGTATTCCATTTACATCAGTGTAGGACGCTGGTTGATCCCAAAGGACACTTCTGACACACGAGCAAATTACCTGAAGAGCCAGTTGTTCGTGTGTGTTTAATGTTGCATTTGAAGAGTGTTGAGGTCGAGTGTCCTTCTCGCGTAGCTTTTCATCTTCGACAAGAATGGGATGGCTTTCCAAAGCTGAGGAGTTGCGGTAGTACTTTTTAAAGACAGCCGCAGCCCGAGAAGAGATGTGCAGCACCTCGGCAGCGGCCATTGCTAACTTCGATCCTTTTAGTGTAAGCACACGTCTGCGCCGTTTGTGCTTGTTTTTCTTAGAGTGAAAACCCTCTCTAGAAGGCGAACACGACAGTATCGGGATTCACCCCCAATTTACACAGTGGACATGCAAAGCCAGACTAGAAACTTACGTGCGCATCATTGCGCGCTGGCACACGTCCTCAGATCGCGTAACGCTTATATCCTTTGTATTTGCGGCTCTAGCTGCAAAACTCATTGATTGGGTTAGGTTAGGATATCAGGGCCAAATGTTGATGATTCCTGTGCCCGAATCATAGTGCTCATGTACTGACGGGTACAGAACCGCGATGCAGCACGNACGTCTGCCAGCGGCATGCTGCATTTGCACTTTCCTTTGGTTCATGATGCTCTCCAGCATACTCACTTGCCGTTTTTCTTTAGGGAACGTCTGCTAGCTCCATGTAGTTTCCGTCGTACTTTCCGTAGCCCTTGATTATGCGTCTAGGATAGATTTTATCTTTTCGATCCGTTTTCGAACAACCAAGCAGAAAAACTATTGACCGCACATTGGTAAGGCGCAAGATGGCGCAGGGCAGAGAAGCCAACAATAAACGCCAGTTGGGCCGAAACACCGACGGCAAGACCGTTTTAATTTACGGACTGGGAAGTTGGTAGTGTAACGGTTGAGCCTCACTTATAGAGGGGTTCCACATAGCTGTCGCGGTCTTTGACGTTTTGTGGGTGTTTCAGAAATGTTTGCAGGTGTTTACAAGGTTTAGGGTTTAGGTGTGGTGGAGCGTGAAGCCGCAGTTACCTGCATTATACTCGCGTTTACTAAAGACAATGTACCTCTGAGTCGCCACGCTTGCCCACTTTTGCGGCGGCATTTCGCCCAGTATAATGCCATGGTGAACTGAGGCCGCCAAACACATTTGCATCGTATCAGGAGGTGCGTCTTTGACTCTGGAAATCAAATGATATAGAGGGTCGAGGGGAGTGGCAGTATATCCAACGAGGGTGCAGTCAGACGAATGGAATCTTAATCTCAGCCAAATTCTGTGGTGGGTCATGTTGGCACATGCGAAGGTGGGATGCTGCAAAAGCCATAGCATCTCAAAAGGCATTTGGCCTACTGACGGAACAACGCTGCGGCAGAACCCCCATCTGTGTGGGCATTGGAGACGTGTGCGTATCCAGAAGTGCCGATTCACTAGATTCTTGGGTGTGTCTCGTCGTTGCAGAAAGCAAAAGAAAAGCACGAGTTTGTTTGCAGTCGCAGCTCGACAGTAATTTCCAGCCACGTTTTAAAGGGGAGAATTTGTTCAAGTTGACTAGCCTCCTCATGGGATATATTATCTCGAAGCGAGACCAATGTTGAAAGTGGGGCATTGGACAGCTCGTCCCTTTCATTTGGTCTCTGCTCCTGCACAGTAGTTGTGCGAATGCGCATTACACGCGTGGGATATTGGTACCCTGTTTCGTTCAGCGCAGTTTCTCCTTGAATCAGCGCTTGTAGCCTTAGTTTCCCTTCTGCAGTTAAGACACGAGTTGCAGGGGCGCATTTGGATCGCGCGTGCAGGGTAGGGAAGCAGGTTTGCCGTTCACCGAAAATGCTTTCTGCGTGCGGGCACCGTCTACACTTCAATTCTACNGGGAAGCAGGTTTGCCGTTCACCGAAAATGCTTTCTGCGTGCGGGCACCGTCTACACTTCAATTCTACATCACACCAAAGGAGACGTGCACAGCTGGTAGGTTGTGTTGTGGGATATGTATCACGGCGTATGCTGTTGCGACGTAGTGCACGAACAATGCTCATGTTTAGTGTTGTCATTGACTCGGGTGCGCGTATTCGAGGAAAATACAAGGCGCAGGAGTCTATTGGAAGGTCCATGCAGCGCTGGCCATTTCTAAAGGTGCAAATGCATTCTTTGGCCACCATTTATTGTCAATTCAGGAGCACAACTTATTTTCACATCGCCTTCAGTTGTATGTGCTGTCTCTTGTTTCTTGTATCCAATTAGTATCTGCGGATTGCCATAGATTCGGAAATTTTTGTCAAGGTGATTAATTCGTGCAGGAACTTGAAGCTAAGCTTGAGTACACGTGGATACTTCGTGGAGCTGGGGAAGCGGCTCGCCAATAATATTGCACCGACGATTCTGACTCACAATTGGAATTCAGTGGACCAGGGATCGCATCAGTCTGCACAATACTAGATGCTTGCCGCTGTACGTTGGGAGGCCAGTTTTGTCAAACTTCTCAAGCCGTCGCAGCTGGACTGGTACGTTCTTTTGCAGGGATGTGATTGAGGAGCAGTCCCCAAATGCATGCTGCCTGTCTGCCTGTTGGCTTTGAGCATAGGTAGTGATCAGCGATATTGGCTCGTCAACGGATTCAAGGATTGTCCACTCGTGGTGAATTTCATGTTTTGTAGC
>NW_024015678.1:0-3094 GCF_000499745.2 Eimeria mitis
TTCATCTTTTTATTTTATTATTTCTTTTTTATTTATTTATTTATTTATTTATTTTATTTATTTATTCATTTATTTTATTTATTTATTTATTTATTTATTATTATATTTATTTATCTTCTTTGTTTCTTTATTTTTATTTTTATTTTTATTTTATAGTAGCTGCAACTGCTATGGCTGTACTGTTATAGTAGTAATATATATTATAATAAAATAAAATAATAAAATAAAAATTTATAATATAAATATAATATAAAAATAATAATAAATATAATATAATAAATAAATATAATAATAAAATAATAATATAATAAATATAATTTAGTTATATATAGATAACAAATATAATAATAAAATAATAAATATAATATATTTATAAATAAATAATAAATATAATAAATATAATAAAATAATAAATATAATATAATTATAAATAAATAATAAATATAACATTATAACAAATGAATAACAAATATAATATATAAATAAAATAACAATAAATATAATAATAAATATAATATATAAATAAAATATAATAAATATAATAATAAATATAATATATAAATAAAATATAATAAATATAATAATAAATATAAAATACAAATAAAATATAATAAATATATATAAATAAAATATAATAAATATAATAATAAATATAAAATACAAACAAAATAATAATAAATATACTACAACAAAATAAATAATAAATAAAATACCACATCTACTATAGTTGTATTTTTTTTTATTTATTTTTTATTTTTTAGTTTTATTCTTTTTTTCTTTTTATTATAATTATAGTAATTATAATCCTCGTCTTTATTATATTATTTTATTTATATTTTTATTATAAACAAAACAGAAACGGAAGGGGGCCCCCCTAACCAAACAAACAAACACAAAAACAACAGGGGGCCCCCATAAGCGTTAAGGGGCCCCTAGCAATATACCAGGGGGCCCCTAGCAAACCTGGGGGCCCCCCAGTTAGAGCCAGGGGGCCCCCAGCACAGCCGGGGGGCCCCTAGCAAAGCCAGGGGCCCCTAGTAGAGCCAGGGGGCCCCGAGTACAGCCAGGGGGCCCCCAGCTCTGCCGGGGGCCCCCGAGCGGAGCCAGGGGGCCCATAGAATGCCTGGGGGGCCCCCAGCAGAGCCAGGGGGGCCCCAGCAGAGCCAGCGGGCCCCTAGCAGGGCCAGGGGGCCCCCAGCAGAGCCAAGGGGGCCCCAGCAGAGCAAGGGGGCCCCTAGTGAGATAGGGGGGGGCCCTTGCACAGCCAGGGGGCCCCTAGAGTGCCAGGGGGCCCCTAGCGTGCCTGGGGGCCCCCTAGGGTGATTGGGGGGCCCCTAGAGCGACTAGGGGGCCCCTATAAAGACTAAGGGGCAGCCAACAAAGACGGGGGGCCCCCTATGGAGACTAGGGGGCCCCATAGAGACTAGGGGGCCCCTACAAAGACCAGGGGACCCCCACAGAAACTAGGGGGCCCCTATGAAGACTGGGGGGGCCCTATAGAGGCTAGGGGGCCCCCGCAGAGACTGGGGGGCCCCCAGCCACAGAGACTGAGGGGGCCCCACAGATACTGGGGGCCCCCCAGCCAGAGAGACTGGGGGGCCCCTCAGCCACAGAGACTGGGGGGCCCCCCAGCCATTGAGACTGGGGGGCCCCTCAGCCACAGAGACTGGGGGGCCCCCCAGCCATAGAGACTGGGGGGCCCCCCAGCCAGTGGGGGCCCCCAGTGGGGGGCCCCTCAGATGGAGACAACTGGGGCTGAGCCTAGCGCGTGGCCAGTGAAGAGGCTGGGGGGTACCGCCTGGAGGCCCCAGTAGACCACACCCACTGTGCGGCGATATGCTTTGCTGCTGCAGCTGCTGCAGCAGCAGCAGCAGCTGCAGCCTTCGTCCCCAGGCGCACGCTTGCATACCACCTGCTCCCGCTCCTGCTGCTGCTGCTGCTGCTGCTGCTGCTGCTGCTGCTGCTGCTGCTGCAGGATGACGTCGATGCAGGAGACAGCGCAGTTGGGGGAGAGAAAATAAACGGTTTGCTGCGGGGGGACATAGAGAGCGTCTGCGGTGCGGCAGCAGCCGTTTTGCTGCTGCTGCTGCTGCTGCTGCTGCAGCTGCTGCAGCAGCAGCTGCTGCTGCTGCTCCAGATAAGAGCAGCAGCAAATGCCGCCAGCAGGAGCAGCAACAAACGCCTTCAGCAGCAAATCCATCAGCAGCCCGTGACCTACAAGCAGCAGCGCGCCATCGCCTCTTAGTGCTGCTGCTGCTGCTGCTGCTGCTGCTGCATCTCCTGTGACAGCTAGGGGGTCCCCTTCTGCTGCTGCTGCTGCGTCTCCTGCTGCTGCTGCTGCTGCTGCTGCAGTGTATGTACAGCTAGCATGCGCACTCACACTGTCTATCCACCGCACCAGCAGCAGCAGCCGCCTTACTGTACCCAGCAGCGTCTCCCGGGGGCCCCGCCACCAGGGGGCCCCCCTGCGGAGGCCCTCTGCGCAGTACCCTCCCCCAAGAGGAGCATCAACTGCTGCTGCTGAACTGCTGCTGCTGCTGCTGCTGCTGCTGCTGCAACCGTCAGATACATGCCCCTGGGCTTTGCTGCTGCCATCAGAAACTCCTGCTGCTGCTGCTGCTGCTGCTGCTGCTGGAGACCCTCTTGCTGCTGCTGCTGCAGCAGGCCAACTCACCCCAGCAGCTAAGACAGCCCCAGGACAGATTTCCTGCATCTGCTGCCACGTGAGTCCGAGCTCCTGCTGCTGCTTCTCTCTCACCCTCAAAGAGGCCCCCCGCCTCAAACAGCAACGGATGAATTATAACGGGGACCTGCAGCTGCTGCTGCAGCTCACGAGCTGTCTGTACACCCCGCAGCATGGGCGAAGCAACGATTGCTGCTATGCGTGGGTTTGCTGCATTAGGCGGCTGCTGCTGCTGCTGCTGCTGCTGCTGCTGCTGCTGCAGCCATGCACCTGCAGCAGATGCCTGCTGCCTCCCGAGGTCCGTCAACGGAGCATCAGGAATTCTACCACTGCCACATCCCCGCTGCGGCTGCTGCTGCTGCTGCTGCTGCTGCTGTTGCTGCTGCTGCTGCTGCTGCTGCTGCTGCTGCT
>NW_024015679.1:0-3091 GCF_000499745.2 Eimeria mitis
GCACTAGCTGCTGCTTGTTTTCTTTTAACCTGGCTTCTAGAGAAGCGGTGAGAGACGGCAGCGCGGCGCTGGGGAAGACCTCATTGGCGCAGAACCAGCAGCGAACCTCCTCAGGGCTGCTGCTGCTGCTGCTGCTGCTGCTGCTGCTGCTGTTGCTGCTGCTGCTGTTGCTGCTGCTGAGGCCATAGCGGCAACGAACTAAACCACAGCTGAGACAAACGCCGTAGGCGCCATGCTCTATACCGAGACAAAAACAATGTACAGTTGGTGCTGCTGCTGCTGCTGCTGCTGCTGCTGCTTTCGCTGCTCTCCTTCCATGTCCCCCCTCCTTTTTGCCCTGCGTACGACCACTGCTGCTGCTGCTGCTGCTGCTGCTGCTGCTGGATGCAGGGACCGCAGCTATGCCGAAGTGCTGCAGCACTTGCTGCTGCCTCCGCGGTACTCTGCGGGTTACTGGGGGTGGCTCAGGCCATTCAACTTCCTCTGCTGCTGCTGCATCCTCATGCCGCTGCTGCTGCTGCTGCTGTTGTTGCTGCTGCTGCTGTCGACGCTGTTGCTGCCGCTGCTGCTGCTGTTGCTGCTGTTTCTGAGGTTGCTGCTGCCGTTCATGCCGTGGTTGCTGCGGCTGCTGTTGCGGTTGTGTTGGGGTAGGCGGCTGCGCATGCTGCTGCTGCGGCTGCTGCTGCTGCTGCCGCTGCTGCTGCTGCTGCTGCTGCTGCGCCCTTTGCTGCTGTTGCTTGGGTGCTTGCTGCTTCTGGAGGCTGCTCTTATGCAGTGGCTCACTAGCACTCTTTTGTTGTTGCTGCTGTTGTCTCGTCAGTTGTTGTTGCTGTTGCTGCTGCTGCTGCTGCTGCTGCTGCTGAGGCTGTTCCACGCCCGATTTGTGGCTCTGGCTGCGTTGCTGATTCGTCGTCCCCGTGCTGCTGTTGCTGCTTCTGCTGCCACTGCTGCTGCTGCTGCTGCTGCTGCTGCTGCTTCTGCCTTCCTGTGTTGCTGCCGATCGGTTTGCTGCTGCTGCAGGAGCAGCAGCAGCAGCTGCACGCTGAGGAGAGTCCCTTCGGCTTCTGCTGCAAGCATCTTCTTTATGTGGAGCTGCAGCAGCAGATGCTGAAGCAGCAGCAACTGCAACAGCAGGAGCAGCAGCAGCAGCAGCAGTATCTGCAGCACGAGCAGCAGCAGCACTGTTGTCCAATGGACCTGCTGCCGCTGTGTGTGTAGAGCCAGTGTTTGAAGGCAAAGTTGCTGCGGGCTCTTTCGCTGGCACTGCTCTGCTGCTGCTACTGCTGCTGCTGCTGCTGCTGCTGCTGCTGCTGCTGTTTGGGTTGTATACGCGCGATACAAAAGCATCAACAAAACGCTGGATTAGGGGCTGGGCCATGCGGTAGCTGCTGGGTGTATGGAGAGGTTCTACGATGGCCTCAACAAAGTCGCGGAGGTTCTGAACAGCTTCACGGTCTGCTGCTGAAAGGCCCCGCTGCTGCTGCTGCTGCTGCTGCTGCTGCCGTTGCTGCTGCGGGTTTCCCTCAACCAGAATGTCCCACATGTGCTGCAGAAGCTCAGGAGATACCTCATCGACAGACATCTGCAGCAGCTCAGCCAACAGCGGCAGCTGCGCAGCAGCAAAATCCTCGGGGATGATGAGGGGGGGCCCCATCCTGCTGCTGCTGCTGCTGCTGCTGCTGCTGCTGCTGGCTGTGCCTGCTATGCCGATGCTGCAGGTGTTGAGTAAGTTTAAGCCGGAGGCGCCCAGCAGACAAGTGTCTTCGTTGGCTCTTCTTAAAAACCCTAAACCCTAAACCCTAAACCCTCAAGTATGAGTGGTTTCATAGGTGTACAATACCGCCGGGGCTGGGCATTCGCTGCAGTGTCATCGGCGCTGCTAGCGTTTCAGGTTAGTCAAAGAGAATGAATAATGTTGAGGAATTCATACCTGTTAATTTAATATTTAAAATAAATTAATAAATTCTGGAGAAGTTTTAGTATGTTGTTCTGAAGGAGTTGTTGTACTTGAGCTGAGCAGCCGTCGGCCGTCGGCGTGGCTGCATGCAGCTGCATGCATGATCGTTGGAATACAGGCGGAAACCTCTCTTTTTCTCAAAAAAAAAATACTTTTATGAATTTTAATTGTTGTTTTTATTGTATTAAGAGGAATTTGGGTTTCGTTGTGCCTCGGGAAAGGGGGAGATCGCGAGTATTCCACTTTTTTTTTTCGGAGTGATTTCAAGTGTTTTCTGTGGTCTTTTCGAAAGCTGTTTGTCAGCAAAGTCTTCATCAACTCTTTAATATTCTTTTGCATTCTTTTTGCTCAAAATTCCTCGAAATTTCCCCGAAGTTTCTTCTTTTTCTGTTTCTGGTTTCATCAGCTGCTGCCGAAGGTGTACGTACACCCCAGAAAGTTGAACTGAAGGTGTTTCTGGTGCTCTTGGGCCTTCATACAAACCCGGAAAGACGTATTTATTTCTTTTTCAATAAACTTTTTCAGCAGAGAATAAATATATAAAGTTTATACCCCCGTATAAACTGCACAACAAAGAGAGGTTTCAGAAAGTTCAATATAATGGCGTCAGGCCTGCAGTCGCTGCTTGAGCGTACGTACACCCCAGCTATCGTCTGCATGTAAACCTTGTGTTTCATACAAATTAAATATTATATTTTCCTATTTATTAATTTTTTCTGGTCGTGTAGTGTATGTAGCCTTCAGAAGAAAGCTGTTTTTCTTTTTTGTTTGCTGCTGATGTTTGCTGCCTGCTGCTGCGTTTTATTTCTGCTGCTGCGTTGCACTACTGCTGCTTCATGCTGCTGCTGCTGCTGCTGCTGCTGCTGTTGCTGTTGCTGCAGAGCGGGTGTGCGTGTTGACGTTTGATGGGCGTTTGTTTATGGGTACTCTGGCTGCCTTCGATCAATCAACAAATATCGTATTAAACAAATGCACAGAAAAGGTTGTGCATGAAGACGCCCCCGTGGAGATAGTACCGCTGGGTCTTTACCTTCTAAGAGGAGATAACATGTAAGAACACCTCCTGCTGCTGCTGCTGCTGCTGGTGGTGGTGCTGCTGCCGGTGCTGCTGCTGCTGCTGCTTCTGCTTCTGCT
>NW_024015680.1:0-3085 GCF_000499745.2 Eimeria mitis
TATATATATATATATATATATATATATATATATATATATATATATATATATATATATATATATAATGTTCCATTGTCTTATAGAGGGGCGTCTATTAGAGTTATACACATAAGAGTAGTATTGTTTATATACAGGGAGAGGCGTGTATTTACTTACGCACATAGATGTATTATCGCCAATATTATAGAGGCGCATATGTACTTATTGTTATATACACAGATATACATATAAATACACATCATCTATTTATGGTACTTTGTTTATATCGGCCCGCCTACAGCTAAACCCTAAACCCTAAAGAGAAAAGAAAGAAGAACAACAAAACGCAGCAGTATAACTGGGGTGTATGTACACCTCGCACTGCGCATTTAAGTTGTAGTATTTCGTTTCCAGTTTGTATGAAGTGTACATACACCTGAAAATGTCGGTTTTCTTTAAGCTTTTGCTGTTCGCTCCACAGCAGCAGCAGCAGCAGCAGCAGCAGCGGCGACACAAAGACACAGCAGACGCTACATGCTGAAGCAGCTAGCTGCTGCTCCTGCTGCAGCTGCAGCTTTTGGCTGCTAGTTGCTGCTGCTGCTGGCGCCGTTGCAGCTGCCGCCAGCTGTCGCCACGTGCTGCTTGCTACTGCTGCTGCTTACTGCTAATGCTGTTGCTTATTGCTGCTGCTGCTCCTTAATGCTGCAGCTGCTGCTTATTGCTGCTGCTGCTGCTGCATGCACCAAGTGTCGCCCGTGCCTCGAGCGGCTCCTTGGAGCTGAACTACGCCCCACCGAAACAGGACGAACTAAGAGGCTGCCCAGCAGTATCATTCCCAGCAGCAGCAGCAACCGCAGCAGCAGCAGCAACCGCAGCAACAGCGGCATAAGTACGCTGCTGCATGCTGCAGCAGCCGCTGCTGCTGCCCGTCGTTGCGAGATGGAGCGCACAACCACCACCACCACCACCGCCACCAACAATAACAATAATAAATTACAACAACAATAATATAAATAATATTATAAGAATAGTTTATGGGTCTACAGGCAGATTATCTCCCGTGATGCATACCTCCTCCATAGCCTCCTCTTCAATAGTAACGAGGCGGATGAGGCCGCCTGAGCTGCCGTCTCTGTGGATTGCGTGGGCGACGGCTTTGGAGACGAGTTGCATTGCTTCTTCTTTGGTTAAGTCTGGCCTGAAGTGTTCATCTAAGAAAGCTGTAATAAACACAGACCCAGAGCCACCAGCAGTATACTTCACAGGGATACAGCTGCCCCCTATAGGGATAGAGAACACCTGGGGGCCCTCAACTGGGTCCCATCCACCTACTATAAGACCGGCTGTTAGTACATCTTTATATTCATAAGATAACTTCTGAAGCAGATGAGCAGCAACACGTACACGAGCTGCACCTTCATACTGTCGAGGCAGCTCCTGGCTATACATCTGGAGCTGTACACGCGCTATCTGAGCCAACGCTTGTGTATCTGCTGCGCTGCCGCTGCGGCACACACAGATGCGGTCCGACAAGCGGGTTATCTTGCGGGCTGCTCGGTTCACTACGTAAGACCCTGCAGATGTACGCGAGTCAGCTCCTAGCACCACGCCCCCTGCATAGCAGCAAGCCACGATCGTTGTGCCTGTCTGCACCTCATTGGAATCTCCTGCTGCGCCCCCTGCTACTGCTGCTGCACAGGGGCCTCCTGCTGCTCCTGCTGCTGAGGAGGAAGAGGAGAGAGACGCAGCTGCCACGCAAGGCAGCCCGTCGCTGTCTAACAGCACCTGAGCCATCGGGAGGGGGCTGCTGGATGGGTCCTAGCGGCACAGCGCTGCCGCTCCTGAACGGGGGATTCGAAATCTATCGAAAGAATTAAAGAAAAGAAAAATAAAATAATTGAGTTAAATAACGAAATACTCTCAGAGAAAACGAAAACAGAAAACACCCGCAGCCACACCACAACGCAAAACAGCATGCAGCCGAAAACGCTGCAGAGGCGTGGAGCTGTGTGTATGTGTGCAGAGGCAGAGGCAACGTAAGGCTAAATATACATATATTTAATTCAAAATATTTTTTCTTTATTTATTATTCTTTTCTCCTTTTAATATTTTCACTTCGTTGCTCTCAACAACAGAACCCCACAAACGCTATGCAGGCCGCCGCGTATAGAGTGTATGTATATACATATACTTGAGCACGCCACGTGGACCTCGGCAGCTGGCTCCCAACTCCGTCCAAACTAAAATAAATTTAAGTAATAATAATAATAATAATAATAATNTAATAATAATAATAATAATAATAATTTTTTATTTTTATTTGGTAGTTTTCGCGTTATACTCGGCTTTATACCAACGAGGTACAGGACACAACAACGTACAGGACATCCTGGGGCTGAGCGGCTACATAGGGTGTATGAGGGTTTAGGGTTTTAGGGTTTACAGTCAGCGTGTATCCACTGTAAGTAGACAAACGTTCCTTAGACAAACCGGCTAGAGCGTCAACACCAACACAAAGGCGAGGAAAATAATATGCGTGGCGTCACGCAGGGCCCTCTGACACCGTCGGATGTATATACGCCCGAACGAGTGTATGTTTCTATGGCTGCAGTGCACCTGTATAGTCCAGTACTGGGGTGTATGCATAGCTGAGCTAGTCTACGCTTCTATAACTTGAATACGTCGGCATAGGCCCCACCCGTGAACCCACATATTCAAGTTCTGTGGTGTATGGACACCGTAGCTAGTATATATTTCTATAGTTTACATGCATCTGCATAACCCTTATCTGTATGTACGCCATACACGTGTCCATCTCAGCATTCCCTTCCGTGTAAATACTACCCCAGTACCCGCAATCTCCACCCATCTCCGCCGCAGGTAACACCCACCTATACCGCGTACCAGCTAGCTACAGCTAGCTACAGAAAGCTACAGCTAGCCACAGCTAAACTTTGCTTACGTCCCGTCAGCTTAGAGGCAGCTCTAGCTGCCTCCAGGCCATCGAAAAACAGGCGCATGTGAACTGCGCCGGCTGATCTGGGGTCTGTCCTGTTTCTCTATATTATATGCTATATATATATATATATATATATATATATATATA
>NW_024015681.1:0-3084 GCF_000499745.2 Eimeria mitis
TTATAATAAATATATATATATATATATATATATATATATATATATATATATATATATATATAATATAGAGCAAAAAATATTATTTTTTAAAAAAATATCTAACACGGCTTAGCCTTGAGTAGTACCATTGCTTCTATCAACAGAATTTTTGTTCTGTAGGGGAGACAGATACACCGAGCAGCAATAGGTCTGCGTTAACTACCGTCTGGGGTTTAGGGTTTAGGGTTTAGGGTTTAAGCTTCAGGGTTGCCTCCTGGCCTGGAGTATCTGTTGCTGCGTGTTGTTGCCGCTGCTGTTGGTCCTGCTCCTCCACTTGAAAGCTGCAGCAGCAGCGGCCGCAGCAGCAAATGCCCAACAGCAGCAGCAGCAAGAAACCAGCAGTAACTAGGCCATAAAAAGCAGCAACAGCAGCAGCAACTCTTCTAGCAGCGTCAGCAATTGCAGAACCAACGGCAACAGCAACAGTAGCAGCAACAGCAACAACACCTGGGTCAGCAGCAGCGGCGGCTTCAGCTTGTTGCTGCAGTTGTTCGTTGGTTGGGGCGAAGCAGCGAGAAGGAATCTCTGCGAGGGAGCCCCCCCAGCGCAGTTAAGTAAAAGGCGACAGACAGAGAACAGGAAAACGCCGGAGACAGAAGGTCACAGACAAAGAAGGAGATACCGAAGCACTCGAACAATACTGCCCAGCTAGCTACCCAGATATCTACCTTCACTTTAGCTAGCTAGCCACGCTTCAGCTGGCTAGCCACGCTTCAGCTAGCTAGCCACGCTTCAGCTGGCTAGCCACGCTCGAGCTAGATAGCTGCCAGCTGCAACAGCAACCGGTCCGCTCAAGGCCACCTGCATGCATCTTCACTACCTGCACACTGCGAGCACTAGCTAGCTAGCTAGCTAAGTAGGCGTCTAGCTAGCTGGCTCCGCAGTATCTCAATACGGGTTTCTGCAGCTCACTATCTGATATCCAAAGCTACGGCCAAGAGATGCAACCTACAACTCTACCCGCTGGGGCTGTCTCTGCTGCTACATAGAAGATATATAGAAGACAGGGTACGGGGCTCGGCAAGAGCAGGGGCTTAAAGGGTGAGTTCAGCAGCCGTATAACATTTGTCTTTTACTCTGGAACTGCTCACCACGAGAAAATTTTATTCTTTCTGTGGTGGACACAGTGGAGAGACTGCATGCGCTCTCTGCATGCACCCTCTGCATGCACCCACCACACCAGCCTATGCCTGAGAAGAACGATGAGAGAACATACGTTTCAGCGCCAGCAACAGCATCTCTGCCCTGTACGGCCAGAGGAGTAAAGTTCAGTCTCCCAGAAAAGAAAGAAAAGAACGAGCGTGCTCATACACTGTGTAGATACAGACGCAGCAGGAAACGACGGAGAAATGCATGCACCCTTTCTTGATGGCGCTAAAAAGATTTAATGTTTTGGCGGGCTCGATCCAGAGAATATCCGAGGGAGAAGAGAAGTGAAAACACAGAACTAGCATCGGGGTGTCTCCACGCTGGAGGCCCACGAGCCTCATCCAGCCCCCGCCCTGAACAGCCCCGCGCTTTGCTGCGAGGCACCGCAGCCCCAGCCGCAGCCAGCAGAAGCTGTTGGAGTTTCGTAGCAGCTAGCGGGCGAGAAGCTGCTGAGAAGATGCAGAGCAGTACAGGCAACTAGCTAGTTTAGAGAAAATATTTTGTTGGCAAAGAAGAAGGACGGGAGACGAGCTGACGCATGCGGGCATCCAAATCGCGGTGAAACAAAAGTTTTCGTTTTCCCTCAGATCGATGAACTGAGTTATACTCGCTTGCTTGCCCCGCCCCCCTATGCACTATCTGAGTTCGCTGGGGAGCTCTGGGAGATACAAATATTATATTTTCTGATGATAGACACAACACCGCCTTCTCTGCATGACGCAAGTTTGCTCTATGGGATCATGGATGCACCGGCTGAGCTGCACCGAGATTTCAAAAAAGATGTATTCGGGGCCACGCGGTGACTTTTGGATGCACATATACATGGATGATCTGTCTATGCTCACCTGCTATATGCAGGAGCACTTGCAGCGCCTACGCCGCTCTCTGCAATTGCTGCGGGAGAAGACGTGGCGCGTAAAACTACAAAAGTGTTCGCAGCAGAAGCAGAAGCAGAAGCAGGCCCGGCGAGGATAGGGGCCAGCTGGGTTCTCTTACTATCCCTCTCCCCCATCAAGATTCGAGGTTAGTGCGGACTGGCGGGCCGCAGCCCTTCGTCCCCACCGCTGCTGCTGCTGTCTTCTCTGCGTAGCGTGCGGCGGCGGGGGTATGAATGAGAGCAGCACAAACGCGCCGGGAAAGAGCTACGACAAACGGCGTTCAGCAGTTGCTTTCAACTTAGGCAATTTGTTTCGAGGGATTCACATGGCTGCTGAGGGGCTGATGAAGCCCCTGCAAACCATATAAAGAATTAGGTATTTACTATGTATGGTTTGTTTTCCTTAGCCCAGCAGCCGCAGAAGCACAGCATGCACTGTGTAGCCCCGCTCGCTGCTCTTTGTTTGTTTATGCCGTCGATATACTCCAGCGCGGAAACACCATCATACCCCTGATTTCAGCATTCTAAGACAGCCTAAACCCTAAACCCTAAACCCTAAACCCTAAACCCTAAATCTCCCCGATTCCCCCCCCTACAAAACCGCAGAAACCTCACCGCGAGGAGAGAAGAGCTAGAGGAGATTGAGATCCTGGAGAGAAATATAACAACTTGAAGAGAGCAAAGAAAACGAAACTTTTACGCTGAATGGCCGCACTAACAAAAACTCGAGTGGGGTTTTGAGGAGAATAACATTTTGGCTCGGCAGCAACGAAGTTACCCTGCAATGCTTTCATTTATCTTTGCCTTGGCGTTTTTCTTTTTTTCTTTTTTTCTTTTTTTGGGGGGCAGCAGACATTCGAGGGCGTTTCTTTGCTTGAGGGAGACAGGGAGACAGATGCAGCTGCGTTTGTGTTTTCTTAGTTTTTTGTATATCTCTACTTGTGCGGGCGCGGAGAAGGTAGGGGGCCAGGGAAGGGTCAACAACTCTCCCCAGCTGTAGAAAGCAAACACCAGCAACC
>NW_024015682.1:0-3081 GCF_000499745.2 Eimeria mitis
TTTTTTTTTTTTTTTTTTTTTTTTTTTTTTTTTTTTTTTTTTTTTTTTTTTTTTTTTTTTTTTTTCTTTTGTGTTTAATACTTTTAATATAAAACTAAAAACCCACCCAAAAGCACCAAATTCCCCCAAAAGTTCGCAGGTGGCTTCTGCTGGTGTTTCTGAAATAATATTATTCATCTTGCTTGTTGAGGTGTACATACACCCCAAATATATATATATATACGTTCAGCTTTTATCTATTCATCTTAGCTTTTATATACTTGTATATTTGTTTGTTTTTCTTCTTTTTATTCATTCATTTTCCCTTTTTCTTCAATACATGCAGACGCCAACCAGCCACACCAGAAACCTCTTCTCCGCGGCCGTAAACCCTAAACCCCCGGAGTTGAGGGTTTAGGGTTTAGGGTTTAGGGTTTAGGGTTTAGGGTTATTTAGAAGGGTTTTCTCCTCGGAAGACTCAAAAACCCTCAGGGTTTCAGGCGAACTCTGTGAGCGCTAGCAGAGTAAGAAGCAGGTCTTTGGGTGTATATTTAGGTGTTTATTTTTTTGTTAATTATATTAAAAAGTTTAATAAATTAATTTTATAAATATTTTAATTTAATATTCAGGTTTTTTCCGGGATTCCACTCACCGCTGAGTGCGTAGTTGCGCTCGCCGTTTCTATGCATGCAGCCCCTGAAACTCCTTAAGAAAATTATATACTGTTACTATTTATTTATTTGTAAATATAAACTATATAAATATATTATTGTGTTTTTCATGTTTCACTCAACTACTCTTTGATAGTAATGAAAAAAAAGGCATATGCTGGGGTGTACATACACCTCAGTAGTTGCAGCTTCGATGCAACTCGCAAACGCCAAATATTATATTCAAAAAATATTTATATTCAGAATTTTATTTTATTTTTTTTTTTCAGAGTCAACAGGCTGATATATAACTTTTTATTTGTTGCACTGCTGAGATTTGTATTTGCATCTCCTCAAGAGGAAGAATCAAAAGAAATAAAAAACTAAAAAAGACACATCACCGTCAGTTTGTTTACACTTCAACAAAACCCTAACAAATAAAAAAAAACAAATACAACTGCATATACACCATAAGCAGCACAGGGTTTATACTCTGCGGGTATAAACCCTATGCTTCCCCCTCCTGCGTGTAACCAGGTGTACAGACACCTCAACCCCTCGTCCTGTAGCCTCTATCAAGAGGTTTAAGTATACATAATATCCTAGAACCAATAGGGAAATTGTTTGTCTGGGCAAATGGTGGAGTTCTGCATCTATAGTGCTATTTGCTTTCCAAAGAAATACAAAGAACTGTGGACCCCTAGAGACCGTTCTTTTCCTTGGCTGCTATGAAAGGGAATCAATCTTTATTTAACCAGCTTTAATGCGGTACAGCATCCCGTGAATCTTCTGGATTATATGCATGTATCTGAGTAATATAATTAGAGCAAAATACCACATATATATGTAAAGTTATGGACATTTCTTTCCAGTATATGCAAAAGTTTTACACTGCTGCTGTTCTTTTTCGTGTTTGTAGGTGGTGTTGCTCCATATGGGAAATGAAAGCAGGAAACTTATATTCAGAAACCAACTCAGCATGAATGTCTCCTGGTCACTTGACGTAATTTTCTTTTTTTTACTTCGCCAAAGGCTTGCTCAGACACGGCCCGCCTCGGCCTCTGCCGGCTCGTGCAGTCTCTCTCTGTCGCTGCTGCTGCTTTGAGAGGGTAAATTGAGGGAATTGTGGTGTTTCCTTGATCATGTTTAGGTAATATATATATAGTATGATGATAAGTCTGTCTGCTTATGGGTTTATATAAAATACTGGTCTCTGCATTAACCCGAGAACGAACATCGCCAGGTCCTCGCCAGGGGAGCGTGCCAATCCACTAACAGAGTTTAAACTAAGCGGGAGTTTCTTTCCCGCATTTTCTTATACGGCAGTTCTTTGCTTTCTTCATACATTCCCGCGTTGCTGTAGCCTTTCTCTGTAAAGCTTCTACCGCGACTGGATGCCGCTCGCCGGCAACAGCCAGGTCCCTCTTCGGATCAGCTAACTCTGTTTCGGTATAAGCTAAAGAAACCGGGGAGCACCGGGCCGAGACGCAGAGTGCATGCTTGTGAAAGCACTCCGCTCAACGATGGAAATCAATCCACCCTGATAAATTCAGCTGGCTACAGGACAGCAAGTCCTGCACCAGCCTGTTGCTTGTGCGTTCACTTTGACCGTCTGCTTTCGGGGTGTTCGCGGCGCTCATCTTCGGAACAATTTCCTTCATCAACTTGCAACAGAAAGCGCTAAAGAATTTCGGGTTCCATCCAGTAACGATGCTTTGGAAGAGTTCGTGGGGGATAGAGTAGCGAGCTACGAAAAATCTCCCCTCTGTGGGTAAACTTGAATACGGTAAAAAGTAACTGAAGGAGTTGTGCGTACGCAGAACAACAAAAATGCTGTCACGAGCTATGGATGGTGGCGAGCATCTTATGAAATGCATCGAGTTGCCTGATGCAGCAATCTACAAAGTAAACTGCAGAATATGCAACAATCCGGATATACGAGGTTCACATGGCTCTAGCTACGGATATGCTGGAGAAGGAAGTTATGTTCAGGTGCTTAACGGCTCGATACATGCCACCAAAATGCCGTCGCTGCTCGCTCTACATGTATGTTGACAGGCAGATGATTGGGTACACCCTAGCCCTCTGCACTGCAGAAATACTGGTACGGAACGAGGCTGTTATATACAGTCAGCGTAGTAGAAGTTTCAGCCGCGGCAACAAAAAACACTGTCTTCTATGCTGTAGCGCTTAATCCATACTCCGTTGTTGAGTTTCGAGGGAACCCCGCCATACGAGGGTCTATGAAGTGAGAGGAGAGACAGTGTTGACAGAAGACGGGGTTCACCGCAGACACACAAGCACCGGCGGGGCATGGTGGCAGAGCAGCCTGGCGTCAGGAGCATGTGCAGGGGAACACGTTAGCTGTATTTTTCCTGCATATGGTGGTGGCGGTGGTGGTGGTGGTGGTGGTGGTATGGTCAGGGCCACCGAAGAAGGGTTTCTTTAACTA
>NW_024015683.1:0-3081 GCF_000499745.2 Eimeria mitis
TAGAAATCGGCTTGGACCCTCCAATAAGGGGGCTTGACCCACTGGTGTCTGAAGTGTGCGGAAGGCCACTCGAGCGTGTGCCTATTGTTCGCATATATGGGCCTTGGGGACGGGGTGGTCCCCACTGCTGTCTGCACTTGCACGGGCTGTTCCCCTATTTCTATGTACCGGCACCCCCAGAAGCTTACGGCGACGGGGCCGCCGCATTTTTGCGCTCATTTGCCCGCCGTCTGGTGTTGGAGGCAGATCGCCTAATGGCCTCTAAGGCTCGTCGGCCCCCGCAGGGGTCTTTATCAAGGGCCAGCCGAGGGAAGATACAAGAGGGCCCTGGTGGCTTCCCCCTGAGGCGGGATGTGGGGGCCCAAGGAACATCTGGAAGCCTCAAGGGGGTCCCCCTTGTGCAGAAAATAGAGGTTGTGAGGCGGTTGCCGTTCTACGGATACCACAGAGACTTTCATATTTTCTTGAAGATATCGCTAACGGTACCCGAGATGGTCGGTCCCCTGGCTGGCCTTCTGCTAAAGGGGGTCGTGACAGGCTCTCCCTTGCAGCCCTTTGAAGTACATCTCAGTTTTCAGGTGAGCAGCAGCCTGTTTGTTTTGTCCTACGGTTTGCTCCCGTTTCGCCCTCGATAGTTGTCGTTTGTTTTGTTTCCTCTCGTGTTTCCGTTCGCTCCATCTGAACCTTCGCCTGCAGGGGCGCTTGTTGTGCCATCTGTGCCGTTCCCGTGCGGTTTCTGTGTAGCAGAGAGTGACACTCCGGGAGGCACAGAAATCTGCAGGGCCATCCCTGTGCGCCTTGTCCCTCGTCACGTGCTCTGAGCAGATGTCGTGTGTGCGTTCGGGCCATACCAGGATATTCTGGTGCAAAGGCCTCTGATGGGGCTTGACAGTCCCCTTGGATCGTCTGCTGCTCCTTATGCGTTCGTGCCTCCCTGTTGCCCTGGCTGCCGTGTCTGCAGACTCAAGTTATGGCGGACCTCCACCTGAAAGGCATGGCGCCCGTCTTTGTTCACAAGCCCTTCTTCAGGCTCCCTGTGGTACTTCACCCTCTGGCTGCAGCAGGCATCCATGGAAGCCCCCAAGGGGGACATCTCACTCCAGTAAGCACATATGAGAACTTTCAAGGGGGAGTGCAGCGTGTCCCTTGCACCGCCGCAAGCATACAGAGAAGGCCTCAGATGGACCCCCAGGGGAATTTCCTTCGTGCGCAGAAGCTACAGGCGTCCTTTGTACAGGGGTATCAGGGGGCTCACTCCGGGGGCGTTTAGCTGTCTTTTAGCCGAGAGGATGCGCACGTCGCCCGAGTGCGTTTGTGGGATGCCGCAGGACAGGCCATCAGGNGTCTTTTAGCCGAGAGGATGCGCACGTCGCCCGAGTGCGTTTGTGGGATGCCGCAGGACAGGCCATCAGGGGCCCTGAGGGACGATAGTTGGAAGGAGCTGAGCCCAGATTTTGAAATGTTAGGGGTAGCGGCCCCCAGAACCTTTGCTGCGCTTGGGTGGGCGAGGCTGCTGGAGCAGATGCACCAACTGCATCGAAAGAGTTCAGCTACAGAAGTAAGGGCGATGCCTGGCCCTGCAGCAGAAACAGCAGCAGATGAATCAACCAACAGCAGCAGTAGCAACAGCACATCCGCTTCACGGTTATGTGAACTTATAATGAAAGCCACTCCACCAAGGGGCCCGCGGGGGCTTCGGTTGCTGAGTGCCCCCCGGCGTAGCAAATGTGTATTAGAGGCCGACGCAAGGGTGGAGCAGGTCCTGAATCCGATTGCAGCTGCGGAGATGGCAGAAGCAGATGCGGCAGCAACAACAGCAACGCGAAGAAAGCAGGAGCGACATGGGGTCCAGGAAGGGATTTCGTCGACGCAGACCAAGCAGCAGCAGCAATCTTCATCACAGAACCCACTCAGCAACATCAGCAGCGTTAACAGCAGCATGAATATCAGCGACAGGAGCAGCAGCAACAGCGGCAAAGCATTTTCTGCTCGGCTTGTTGGCAGCGTCGCGGAATACTGGAGAGAAGAGGCGGAAAGAGCAGCATCCCTTGGGTTTCCACCCCCTTCAGCTTCGGGTTGGGGGCCCCAGGGGGGCCTGCGCGATCCCAATGGGGCAGTCGCTCCTGAATTATGGAGGAATGCCCTTCACGACACTCTGAAGCGCATAGACAAGTGGAGACAGCAGCAGCAGCAGCAGGAACGACATCCAGTGCAGCGGTTGCCCGTGAAACCGAGCGTTGGCAATGCGCAAGTGCCCCACCCGAAGAAACAGCAGCAGCCGCGGCAGCATCAACAGCAGCAGTGTAATGTAGAAGTGATTCCTTCCTCTTTATCTTCAGGCTGGGACGCATCGCAACTGTCTGTGGCATCTGATCCCGAGTCAGAGGGTGGCGTGTACACCCCGGGGTCTCCAGCTGTATCCGCCGCCCCGCCTGAATTCTTGGATGCTCCCCTTCAGGTCTCAGGGTCCAAGCCGCATGAGCCGTCGATGTTGCCACAGGGTCGCCAGGGTCACTGCCTGGGGCTATGCAGCAGCCAGGCCCCCGAAGGTGCCCCACGCCTTCTAAGCCAGGGGAGGCCGCCTTCACAAAAGGCTTCCGTTGGGCTACAGCCCGACGCGAAGGCCTCACTTCCTACCCCTGAAGATCTGCTTGACCTTGCAGTAAGCAGCACAAGCATCAGCACCCGCGCCAGCAGCAGCTGCAATGCCTTACGTTTTCTTACCTTCTGTTTGTTTTCAGGACCTAGAGGACGAGGCGTTCGCAGCGCTGTTGGTCTCCCAGGCAGCCGAGGGGCCTCCCGCACAAGCAGGTCCGCCCGAACCGTTGGGTAGCCCCCAGAGAACCTCCGAACCGGTTCCTGCAGACTTGCAGGATGCGTCGGGAGGTAGCAGCGCTGACTGCAGCAGCCTAAGCGACATCAGTTCGCACATGCGTTCGTCCCGCCCCCAAAGGGCCCCCCAATCCCCACAAAGAGCACCGGAACAGGGTTGCACGACAGCAGTGCTGTGGAACAGCAACAGCTGTGGACAGTGCGTTGCTGACGGCAGAAGGAAAAACAAGGAGGGCAACAGCGGATGCA
>NW_024015684.1:0-3080 GCF_000499745.2 Eimeria mitis
ATACAAATCTCACTCACTTAACAACGAGCACGGCATTGCTGCCGTGATTGTAGGGAGTATTCACTACAGCCCCGTTGTCGTGTTCTACTTGAAGTTGGTGCGTGTATCTTTACGTGCGTCGGGGTTGGGTAGAAAAGGCCACGTAAGTTTTGAATAACTGTCTATAGCGTTAGTAAATGAAGCAAAGAAGACTTAGCTGTGCATCCATGCAGGACTGCCTTGCTGCACTAGCCGCAGTGCGGTGCGCTGCACACAGTCAGGACGTCGCCTTTGCCCCACCCCCAGCTCCTTGCTCTGCCGTGCTGAGGCCGTCCGTAGACTAGAGACGGCGTCAACATGTTTTGGGGAATCCTTATCCTAAGGATTTTGACTCTATAGCAACTCTCCACTCTCCCGGAATAAGACCGAGAAGTGGAATTACACCCGACGAACCGTGCCGAGCTACCAGGTGAAACGAAGTTCCTCCACCATAGCTGACCAGTTGGGTGCTGCAGTAAAGTAGAAATACACGTGCCTTTAGGGTTTATTACTTCTTCTTCAGCGCAGGCCAGATATACATGGCCAAACAAAAGTTGGAAAATCCTCTACAGTGTTCAAGCACGCAACGTGGGGGGATCAGTAAGATACGTTACAGCAGGTCCGTTGCTCGGCGGAGAAGTCTTATCATATGGCTTTTGATTCCACCCCAGGTAAACACAGTCTGGTGAGAGGATCAACTACTCTCGGTACATATACTCCTGGTGCAGGACAACAACACGTAAGAGTATGCAACCCCCCCTCGAAATAAACAATACAGACAAATTGTTAAACGCTTTCTCGGCATTGTTTTTTCCTTGGCCGTATGCAAGTAATATGCATATATGCGCCGTGATTCTCCGCTTACAACAGCATACATGAACGCCCTAGACCACTGGGACGCAGCGGTTGGAAGTATGCAGCTTTCAGGGGCGCCAGGCCTGGCTTACAGAGTCTGCAACCTGCAGCATGTTCATGATTGAATATATAATATAGTGAAGAAATATAAATTTAGTAGCATAGTGGATCGTTGGTATTTGCATTACATGTGTTTACCAGCACAATCGATCACGCCAGCGATGAGCCGTTGAGCTCGGTGTAGCGCAGGGGGCTACATTCCTGTTCCAGAACAACCTACATACGCGATGTGATTCAGGATAAGGATGTTTTCTGAGTATTTATAAATAAACTAAACAAAAAAAACCATATTTTTAAGGGAGAAGCTTGCGCGGCAGCATTGGGGTGTAGCGCTGTAGGGGCCCGTGGCTTCAGGCTGCTGCTGTCGGTCAATGATGCAGGAATACGAATTAGCACGACGGAAAGCACAAGCCGAGTAATTTAATCTATGAATATAAACCCCCTCAAAACAACTCTTTATGCTTTTTAATATAATGCATGCATAATTTTATTAAGAATACACAAGGGGTTGATCAATACTCGATAGAGAAGCTCCATTGCCTCAGCTGGGGTATACTATACTCCTGCGTAGCGTCGCTTTAGCAGTCTCGTTCCCCCTAGGGTCTGTGTTGTGTTCGATAGAATTCTTCTTTATTATTTTTAAGTTTAGTTGCTTTCTTGAATTGGAATGCTTTATATTCTGCATTCCTTTGCTTTCTTTTTTTTTGCGTAAGAAAACATCTATACAGGCTTACGAGCAGTCAGTGCCGAAGCAGCTCCAGTTTGCCGCACGACGGCCCCTTTTCTCTCCTTCAAGGAGATATTCAATTCTCTTATTTGTAGAGTATTCTTATTTCCGCTTCAGTGGTTTTCTTTGTGGTTAGTGAGCGTTGCCTTTTCTTGAGGGTTGCAAGGACTCGATAGAACGCCGCACAGCTTGCATTTTTTCGTGGGGAGTGCAGGGTGGTTCCGTCAAAAGATCATCGATCTTAAAAAGATATTTAATTCTTTTGTTGTTATAATTTTCTTAACATCGTTTTAAGGGTCGATTCGTTGCTCAGTTGGCTGTGCTCTTCTCTGGCAGTTGCAGCACAGAGTCGGCGGGGCACGGGCACCGTAGCCAGCAGTTTATTCTTTTGCTTACCTCTCGTGTTTCTCATGAAGATGAAATTCCAACTAACTCTTTTTGCTGTGGCAGCAGCTGCCTCACATTTCAAGCCATGTTTCGGTGCAGAGCAAACACAGACGCAAGCCAATGCCCTCGACGGCACGGTTACTACTGCTCCCCTTGCTGCTCCTCCCCAGTGGGGGTATCCGACACCTCCTGCATACGGAAACATGCCAGTTGATGGTTCAGGTTACCCTGTACGGTATCCACCGGGCGCAGCTTACCCAGCCCCTGGGGGGCAGGCATACCCAGTTGACGGCGCATACCGTGTACACCCTGGAGCTTACCAGCCAGTGCCTGGGGCTCATGCTCCTGGTGCAGTGTCTCAGGAATATGCTGCTGTTGGTGAAACTGAAGAAAAAGTTACAACTCCTGCAACGAAAGAACGGAGAGCCAGACGAGCCGTGTTGCGAGCTCTGCTGTTCGTTGTTATTATGAATGTTGTTCTGCATATAGTGCAAGCGCTTGAAGGGGGACAACCTAATAGAAGTAGTATACTTATTATGTTTATTTCAACTCTGCCGCATATGTTCTATTTGGGGGGTGTTGTGAATCTCTTCGTGAAAGCTATTAAGTGGATTGTACGCGTGTTTGGTCGGCTTGATGGTGACGATACACCCGAAAAAAGACCTAAAACACGAAGAAAAACATCACCAGCAGCGGAAAGAAACTAAACTGAATACAAAAGAACTGAGAGAAAGAGAGGATGATGGTGGCCGCTCTTCACGGTGCTGGGAGATATGCACATGATGAAGACGACAAATTTTTGGTTAAAATTAAAATTAATAGAAACAAAAATTTTTAGTGTATCTACATGCATTCAGAAGAGTAAACTTGTAAATATTTAGATGCAGGCTCAGTGAGGTCTTCATGCTTTTTCTTTTGGGGTTCGTTTCCCGTCTTAATGCTACACTGTGAACTTGCATCGAAGCCCTATATATATATATATATATATATATATATATATATATATATATATATATATATATATATATATATA
>NW_024015685.1:0-3080 GCF_000499745.2 Eimeria mitis
TGCAGCCCCCCGCACCCCCATGAAACTAGCAACAGCCCCTCTCTCCTTCTCTTCTCTTTCTGCCGCCTGCATGTTTTATTTTATTTATTTATACGCAAATTCTTTAATTTATCTTTTTTTATTTATATATAACATATTTAAAACGTGAAATAACCCCACAAAGAACTCACGCCCCTAACACCAATGCACAGAGAAGTAAGACACTTGTGCAGCACCGACGATCTGTCTACTACTGCACTGTGTTGTTTTTTATATTCTTTCTCTTATAAAAAAACAATATAAATTTATAATTACTTTATTAATATATTCTCATTTACTTTTCTGAACACCGTTATACCGAAAACACCATACTTGCACAGGGGCAGTGTGTAGAGTTTTCTATTCAGATGGAGTGCTGTAGTTCGCTAGTTGCTGTGTTTATATATACACGCATGCATGCTAGCTGGGTCTGCTGGGTATGGCAGGGCAAGCAAAGGCTCAACAACTGTGTACACTGCTACTGCATGCAGCAAAGGGGGCTGGGTTGTGCATGCATGCGGTGCCGCGAGGTGCGCTCCAACTCATCTCATCGTTCCTCAAGCCCCAGACACTTGTTACGGCCATCTCAGGCTGTCTGTGGATTGCACTGACTGCCATCTGCTTCAATAAACACTTATCTTGTGTTTCTTTCACTTGCGTACAGCTCACGAGGGACCATAAGATCGATGACCCTGGCTAAACAATTGTAGTACCGTCTCACCTACGAGCTTAGCAAAAGTTGCAGCATGCTGTGCTG
Source organism: Eimeria mitis (assembly GCF_000499745.2). NCBI lineage: Eukaryota > Apicomplexa > Conoidasida > Eucoccidiorida > Eimeriidae > Eimeria > Eimeria mitis. The sequence goes on from NW_024015685.1 coordinate 776, forward strand.
TAGATTATGGAGGGAATCATTCACTTCGCCTTAGCCCCAGGCCCTTTCATCGGTGCCTAGAGACTGAAGGAAAGTTTAACTGATGTTGCCGGCTCTTGCCTTCAATGCTTTTTGACACTTATGCAGATCCCGAGAACTCATGGCTAGGAAAAAGTGTTATTCTTATACACGGTAACGCCAAATGGTTTAGCTGGGTAGATAGGTGCAGACAACCCCAGCCCATCCCTGTAAGTAGGCGGTCGGGGGTACAGCACTGGTTATTCGTGAAGGGTCCTTGACACAGAAGAGGAGAGGGGAAGCAACTTTTTAGATTTAGGAACTCTGGGGTGTTTTATCAATCTTAATTTTAAAATATCATGAAGTGCTATCCTTCAAGGTTGGGAATTAATTGGGGACAATGAGAAAAGTAACAAAAGGTAGAGCAAGCAACGTACCGCGAGGCTGTGGGGCACCAGCCTCTAAGCTTTTCTGGGTCTGATAACCCCAAAAGCCGCACTGCGATCATGAGATAGGAATGTGAACTAGAAAATGTGATCACTATTCTGGAGCGAATTCTTCCTAAGACTTTGGGCGTTCGGGGTTTTATTCTTAGCAATACAACGGCACAACTTCTACCTTTATGGTTTAGCATCTGCAGCTTGTAGACAAATGCTGCTCTCCAGGCCACAGCAATCTGCACTGTCGACCTAGGCAGATGCCTGATACGGAGCTGCTAGCAGAATTGAGAAGCATAAACTCGGGTTCTAAGAAACTAAGCTTTTATTGTAAAGGACAAGACCGAATGACTGGGGGCTCAATCATCAACAGCACAGCATCTCGTCAGCAATCCCATTCGCCGTTCCAGTCCTTTGCTACCACATCGTGTGGGGGGGTTGGAGCCCCGCAGCAGACGTCATTCTGCGATTGAGTTATCGTAATCATGTTGCGAAGAGGGAGGCGTTGGAGAGTTATCGGCTAGCAAGCAATCATTGCATACCGTGGCAAGTGTGAGGTCGAGTCCCTGGGGTTGTTGAGATTTCCAGAGCCATCACCGCTACAGCTATCGTACTAAACTGACTTTCACACAAATAAGGGTCAAAAATGCACGGAATCCATTCAAATTCGTGTGTACCTACCGCTAATGCACACTAAACTTGGGGGACCATGGTCAGGGAAAGCTATGCCATTCGTCAGTTATTCACTCCGGAAAGTTCCTTTACATAACAAACTCTGTTGTTGTCTACTTTGTCGACCACGTTTGACTAGTTGTAGGCGCAGTTCGATTTGCGAATGTAAACGGAACACTTGAACAGCTTCGCTTAGGTCTGGGTGATTTGCTTGATTGCGGCGGGAGAATATGGGTGTTTCAAGGTATAATTAGGCCAACATTAGACAGGAAGGAAATATGCGCATATATGTAAAGGTGGGAATCTGGAGCTTGTCGAGTCTTAGGGGCTTTGGGGCTATGGGGCTTTGGGACGTGGGGCTTTGGGGCTGCTCCGCTGCAGAATAGATAAAAGTTTCAACTAGAAATGAAGATCAATTGAAGTTGTGGTGATGTTTAATTCTGAAGAAAATTTGGCGACATATATCCCTATCTATTCTGAGTGGCTTTCCGCACTTTGTCCAATCCCTAGTGTTGTGCGCACTCCGAGCACAGCAGCCCTACACCGGTCGTATTTCCATGCAAATTCCTAGGCGACGGTACAAGCCAAATTCTCTAACACATAAGAGGGGAAAATGTGCCAGCTAGTGCATAGCGTGTATGCAGGAGGCACCGCTCTTCATCGTCCCGAGTGATCCCCCACTCCAGTAGGAACCTCTGTGGGGCGCCTGTCCTACATCACCTGAAGGCTTAGTGGACACCCAGCCACAATTCTTTGCAGATGCTTGCTGAGAGTTTAATATATAAACGTAACATAGTTAGATCATTTATGTGCAATATATCAGACCATATGGCGTAATAGCTGGGCAAAAGCACTTCCCTGCTTGCAGGACTGCACACCAATGTCAAGGCCTACAGAGCTAACAGCAGTTATAACTAGAGTGCTAGTCAATTGCGCCACTCGTTGGCATGGTTTAGATGAGCCGAATACGGAATTCATTCATGAGAAAGCCTCTTTCCCATATCAGCATAGCTCGTTGCGTTCCTCTCCTTTCCACCTCTAGCAACTACGCTTCTCATCTCACGCAGTGTAATAATGGCGGGTTTCCATCTGCAGATTGTACAACTCTCCGCTTTATACATCGCCTTTGAGTTGTTGGGCTTTCTCGTGCCGTGCCTTTCCTTATCGATAGTGCAGTCCAGCGTCATCACTGGCCGGGC
>NW_024015686.1:0-3075 GCF_000499745.2 Eimeria mitis
CCGTTGTCATGCTACACCGTAACTCCCTCTTGCGTTGCTTCTATGGACTAAGCAGTACGCAGATATTGAAGACTAAAAATTCGTTAGGCGTCTTACAAAAGCGCGTTATCCACAAAACAAACTGGCGGTAACACTGTTGGGGGCAAACGATGATCCTGATCACGGATCCAAAAAGGGAAGGTGAAGCGCCCAAAACTCGTGCTTTTTGATTCTCTCGATTGACTCGTGCCAATGCATAAGAAAACCCGGAGAAAGCCACACGACGTTTCAAAATTTCATTTTGGTTGTTGGAGGCCAGGAAATGATTTTTCCTATTGCGGCCCCATTTGTTTAATCTGCTCAATTAATTCAGTGATCGTAAAGCCTTCTGAACTCCTTAGGTCCCCTTCCTCGAGATGAAGCTTCATTGCCTGCCCGAATGTAGGATGGATGAAAACAATCTGTCCATGGCGGACCTCTAACAGAGCTCTTTTGAGCTCTCCGTTGTCTGCATCAACTTCAAATGGCATGCCACCTATGGTCACCACGTAAGGAAACTCCGGGTTTTCGTCATGAGTCCATTCTTCTTCTGGGGGTTTATACACAATTTTTTCTGCTCTTGGTTTGTCTTCTTCTCCTCCCTCAGCCTCGCTGTCACTGGAGCTGGAGTCTGAGTCTCCCTTTTCCTCTTCTCCACCCGCTGCTGCTTCCTCACCCTCCTCTGCTCCTTCTCCAGCTGATTCGCCTCCCACTGAGGGCTTCGGTTCGTCCGGGTGGTACAGCACCCATTCAAGGTCAAAATGGGTACCCGCTTCGTGCAGCATCAGACCTACGCCCTCTACATGTTTCACTATAAGGGGAATGTCCCGTCCAGTTTTAGGATGATGCATATAAGGTTTTCCGTCTTCGACGTAAACGAGGACTCTTGTAGGTGCTCCTGATGCGTCCTTAGCAACAGGTATGCCACCGACGAAACCGTAACCGGGGGCGCATGCCCCCTCTTCTTCCACATCCGATCCTTCCTCAAATGCAAGTCGTCGAGCAACTACTCCCTGGACACTAAAGGTGCGTTTGGATTCGAGCCCTCTAAAGCAGCGGGAAATAACAAATACAAGTGCAGCAACGGCTGCCACTAGAGAGGCGATAGCCAGTGATGTCTTGAGGCGCCTGCCGGATTCTTTCAAGCTTGCCTCGCGAGCAAAGACTTCTTCACTTCTCACTTGAGCTTCGTTGTGATGCAGAGCCACCTCAGATGCAGACAAAGAGGCATCCGCATTCCCCAGTTGGTTGCTGACTGCAACAGCAAACGCCAGGGAGGCGAGGAAGAGTGGCACGGAGCGGCACATATTCGAACGCATACACAAACAAAAAGGTATCCCAATTCAGTGGAAAAAAAATTACTAGAGATTTCGGGTCCAACACGTTGCCGGGGTGAACCTGTCCTGTGTTTTCACGCTGGGGGGCGGTGTCTCTTGAGAGGAGACACGAGACACATCCACGCGCGACCGGCGGTGCTCCACTTGCATTTTCGCGTGGCAACCACCCAAACGGGCCAGCGGCAGGGCCAGCCCAAGCTATTTGTTATTTTGTTTTCTGTTTGTATATTTTGCAGCAACTAATTTATTAACCGGTAGTGGACGGTGAAGCTTGGATACTTTTATCTCTTTTGGCACTCCATCACAGTTGCGCCGACGATCCGCTGTGGCGCAACGGGCCGACGAACGCTCACTCGCGAACGTAGTAGCGACGCATGAGGAGGTTGCATTTCGAATCAAAATATTATTCGTGTTTAAAATTTTGAGTGAAATTTGCATTTCATCTGTTATGCGTCAGAGATATACACACGAGTGCACTATTCTTCAATCTGGCGGCACCGGACCGGTGCGCACACGACTGCATTTGTTGTTCGTCGTACCGAACCGACGGCGTCAAACTGCAATGCACACGAAAACGTATCCTCGAGCGCAAGGCAGGAAAAACGTGCCTGCCTTCGTCTACTGGAAAAAACGGTGGACATACCTGCCGACGCTGCAATGCGCAATCACCCCGTGGGGCCCCTCTACACTGCCCGACCAGTAATGCTGCATGGTCTGTCTGAGAAAAGTCCTCGAAGTGTAGTGAACAATAACGGAGTTAAAATGCGCAGGACAATAACTACCCAGAAACGGCTGACATTCATTTCAGTGTCGAGGCCACGTGGCGCGCCGGCACGCGGGCCTGCGCGTAGAGCGTTGTAGAACGGTCTGTGAAACTGGAACTCGTGATTCTACTTGCGTGTACGTTGCATTAGAAGGGCGAAGTATGCGCCCAACAACTATGTCCAGCGTCAGTGAATGGGCAGGGCTTTGGCACACTCGCACGTACGCGCATGGACGGTCGCCTTGCAGCAAGGGTCGCACCAAAAGCGCGAAAGCTGATGAAAGGCCGCGCCCTCTTCGCACCAATCCCAGATATTTGGGTAGCTATGATTAAGCCTGATACAAACTAACGGGGACTCCTATATTGCGTCTTCCGCCTCAGGACGGTCCTCGACGAAGGTGGAGAGCTCCCGGTACCAGGATAATCCAAGTGGAGAGCCAAAGGACCAAACAGAGTAGCCGGGAGGACAGAGTGCTCACGGTGAAACTAAGGATGTTCTCACCTGAACAATTTTTACGCTAGTTAGTTGCGGCTTGCCGAAGCAAGACACCGTTCCTCTGATTCATGGTGCACAATGCGTATCTCGTGAGCAGTAACGTCCGTGAGTTGCTGTTGGCCCTCCGCTGCTCCAAAATATTCACTTTCTGAAATACAGCACAGTTAGTTTCATTGCCGTCGTTTTTGAGTCGAGTTCGCATATAGCTGCAGAGGACAGCTCTCTAATTTGGTCACAATGCGGACAGTGTACTGTATTCTCACCTATGGACCGGTGCAATCGCAATGCCTATAATCATATATACGCAGAAGCGCTCCGCCTTAATCTACTGAAATGATCACAATGATACCTTTCCGCCATTCTCCAGAGAACCTGTGCTCCTTAAAGGAATAGGTTGCCAACTCGGATGAAAAACCTTATTACTCAGCTTTTCCGGTGTACGAGAGGAAAAGACTGCTGTT
>NW_024015687.1:0-3071 GCF_000499745.2 Eimeria mitis
TCATCGCCATCCTTCGGTAAACCGCCATTCCCTAAAGGTGATGGCGATTCAGGCTCATCAGGAGTTGGGCTTGCGGGGGGAGCAGCCGCTGCTTGCCGCCCGGGTCCAAGAGCTGCCCCCAGCAGGAGCACCTCGAAGGTCAGCAGAACTCTCATTTATGCGGCATGGAGAGGGCGGGAGATGATAATACGAATTAAATAAAGAGAATTAGACGGTTAAAAATGCCTCTATAAATTGCATGCAAAGCCGCCACAGTTCCTTCCCTCCCGCTTTTAATAGTGGTGCCATGAGGCTGCAGTAGTGCCTGCCTCCTCCTATATTACAAAGCGCCCATATTCCAGGAGAAAAAAAACAAAACCGGACAATAAATACAAATTAATAAACACTCGTATTCAATCGATCGATGCTATCAAAGCCAACTGCTGCGGACGCCACAGAGGCGGAGATGCGCCCGGCTTGGGACTGCTCTCAGGCTCGCGCTGGAGGAGCGGAAGCAAGCTCAGAAAAGCAATTCAAATTATTTATTTTCAGTGAAAGCTATGCTGAAATTTTAAATATAAATTCTATATTTAAGAATGTCTGGTCAATGGAATTTGTTAGAGTGTGCTACTTGAACTTGCAGCAAAAGATCCTCTTTATTCATGTTTCTGATAGTTAAGACACCGAAAGGTTTCTTGTGCTGGTAGAGAGAGAGGCGTTNGATTTGTTTTTATTTTTTATATTCTTTTTAATATATAAATGGATTTTCTAAATATATTCGCGGATATTTTGACACAAATCTTCTGCCACCGACTTGAAGAACGGCAGCGCTTTCTCTGCACTCAACACCCATTGGCTTCCACTGCGGGGTACCAAAGCCAGTAGGTTCCGGTGGTGGGGCTGCGGCTTTTCTTCTTTTTTATTTTGCGCAGCGTCTGAATAGGCGTTTCTTTTGTGCTGTGCAATAAAAAGAGGGCATTTAATTCATCTTTCAACTTCAGCCCGTCTCGGTTCTACCCCACACGTAAAGATGGTGAGCAGCAGCAACAGACAAATATGCATGGGTTTCTATGCAACAAGGCATGGATTTGTTTCCAGCTTTCTTCATGGAAATCTGTGCAATACACCAAGATATAATATATATTCGTAATAAACAACAGAGTTTTTCATCCTATTATCGCCTTCCTGCTGTTTAAGGCTGCTGCGGGTGCTGCTGCACCGCCCGTTAGTAGTTGCTGCAGTCGTATTTGTTTGTTTCAGCTCTCACCACAGCATATATAGGAATTTCCTTTTCATCTTCTTTTTTTCTTGCAATTCAGTTCTTTGTTTTGTAGACATTAGGCGATTGAAGCCTCATACGCATCACCCGTTGTGTTGAGCCCTGTGTGGGTGTTTCATATTTGTATTCTTCTTATTGTTCTTCTCTTTCTCTCCCTTTTACTTTATTTGTATATGTTTATGTTTGTTGAGGGTATTACGTGTGTCGTGGCTGATGATTCGTGAAATAGGAGGGGTTGGTGTTTCTTGTTGTATTCATATTGAATAAAGCAGAATCCGAACCCCCCCCCCACGATCCGTGTATTATTTCTTAGGGATATATATTTAAATATATATAGATAAATAAAAGAGTATATATATGTGTTTTTNGTGTATTATTTCTTAGGGATATATATTTAAATATATATAGATAAATAAAAGAGTATATATATGTGTTTTTTATTGATTTTTTTTTTGTTCAGGTTGGCATCGCAGCACACGAACTGAGGCAGAAAGCCCCCGCGGCTCTGCAGAAACAGCTGGAGGATCTTAAGAAAGAGCTTTCTCAGCTTAGAGTAGCCAAGGTAACGGGCTCAGCTTCTTCTCGTATTGCAAAAATAACACAAGTACGTAAGAGTATTGCTCGTGTTCTTACTGTTTATAATCAAAAAAGAAGAGAAGAAGCGAAAAAATTCTTCCAAGGAAAAAAATATAAACCCAAAGATCTTCGTATGAAAAAAACCAGAGCCATCAGGCAACGCCTCACTCTTGCACAACGCAAAAAAATGACAGTTAGGTAAGCAAACAAACACACAAATAAATAAATAAATATAAATAAATAAATAAATATAAATAAATAAATATAAATAAATAAATATAAATAAATAAATTAGGAAACACAAGCAAGGGATTCATCTATTTTGTTTATATGAACATATATATTCTGTATATATCTCTGCATCTATTATATGCTCATGTATGTAAGATGTGCGTATGCATATACATATATAAGTACATGTATATATAATATATATATATATATATATATATATATATATATATTTGTTTTGTGTTTTTCTGTTGTGTTTTTGTTTCAGGAAGACAAAGAGAGTACAGAACGTGCCAAGGAGAAAGTACGCGTTGCTTGCTTAACCCTCTCAGCAGCAGTAACGCCGATGACTTGAATTTAATTTTATTTAATTGAGTTCAAGTGGTTATGATGATAAAGATAAAGATAAAGATGATGATAGCGGCCGAGGGAGAGAGAGAGAGAAAGAGAAAGAGAGAGAGATAGAGAGAGAGATATATAAATATCATCATATATAGATATAGGCAAAAGAAGAAATACTACCAGCCCCAAAATATGCATGCAAATAAAACTTGCATGCATGCATCTTTAGTTTGCATGCATATATAAATTGCATATAATTTATATATGCATGCAAATTAAAAAAAAAAAAAAAAAGATGCATGCATGCAGCAGCCCCAATTTGCATGCATAATATATCCTTCTTATACTTTTTTTGTGTGTATAAACAAACAAATACACCCGAAAAAGAAAAGAAGGAAAAAAAGGGTTAATTTATTCTCTATTTATTCTTCTTTGTTACAAACAAATAAACAAATACAAACAAACTGAAATGGGTTTAGTAGCACATACATATTCATCATATCGATAGACAGCCAGGCAGATATATTAATTAAAAAAATATAATTTAATATATTTATAGTTCTTTTATCCATCTATTTAATTTAGTAGAATTATTTAAATTATAATATAGTTTATATAGAAAATATTATACTGTAGATATACTAAATATATATATATATATATA
>NW_024015688.1:0-3063 GCF_000499745.2 Eimeria mitis
CTCTGAACGATGTCAAGTGGGGACCCCTTGCAAGCAAGAGGGGGAAACCGTAATTGAAGAATCGGACTTCCCAGAGACTCCCACAAGATGCCACCGGGCGGCACCTTACGGGCACTTTTTTAGCTGGGAGCCAATATTAACCGCCTGTTCAGGCGGTTTGTCCAACTAACTGCGTGGAGATTTTTCGAGCCGGACAACCTGAATTTGTGTGTAGTTTGACTATTAATGGGTTGACACAAGCAACGGGAATACCATTCCGCTATTAAAATTGCAAAATTCATCTGAAGGCTGAATATCAGCCTCCTAGGGTGCGTGGCCGCATGCAAACTGCCACTCAACGATTGGCTAGGTCGCATTCAATCCTAAGCAGCGCGCATTCATCCTTGAGGGGGTCATGCGTCCGTTGCATTGGGGAGAAACGCCACGAAAACGATGGTCTATAACGGGCCCTGGACTGGACCCATTTCTCAGATGCAACGGCAACGAACACGCTGCATAGTTCTGCACAGCCACTTGTGGATCCCTAAACTTGGAAGAGAAGGAAGCTTGTAGCTGTGGATTCACTTGAGTGTATAACGTCTGCTGAGGCGGGTGGACACACTGCTGCAACAGCTGTTGTCTGTGAGTGCGCTGCCTGTTGAGATGCTCCTTGAGTTGTTCGCCTCTTGGGACAACATGGGCGCCTTGATGCACATAAAGACGTTGGTGCTGAACTTCCCCTGTAGCCTTCGAGTTCCCGCCGGCACATAGTTCTGGGTGCGCATCCGCGTGCTGTCTCTCCCCTGATTGTATCTCCGTACCGTGATAGCCCATGGGAGAAGCTTCGCATCGCCCATTTGTCCAGGGCCCCGCTCGCTGCTGCTCTGGCTGCAACTTCTTCAAATCCAGCTCCGGAATCTGGCTTATTGGTGGACTAGCTTGTGCTTCCTGGGCAATATGAACAGGGCGGTGGTATTGCGGAGTCGTGGGACGCTGCTGACATACAGCTCGTAAACACTGCTGTTGCTCCGTAGGGCTTGGAGCCTGACCTGGTGCGTCGTCAGCGTGCCTTGACGAGTCTTGTGACAATTTCTGCAGGGGTGCGAATGTTGCAACTTCTAAAGGGGGCTGGCGCCGCGCTTGCGCCGTCGGTCCAAGTGGCTCTTTCCCGTCAATTCCTCTCAGCGTTTCCCGCATCCCCTGCAGCTTTTTCAGCGCCCAAGTGCCAAGTGGTGGGCTGGGCCCTAACTGAGTCAACCCCGTGGGAGTTTCACCGTGCGCCGTGGCCTGGTTGAGAATCCCAACTAGTTGCTGGTCCACGAGCAACAACTGATGCTCGAGATCCCTCGTCCTTGCTTGAGTCGCCGCCAGCTCGTTTTGTAGTCGCATTTGCTCCTCTTCAGCGAATGACTTGGCTTTTGCATGTTCCGCAGCAAGCAACTGTAGCTGACGACGCTCCTGGGAAATCCTTTCCAGCTCCTGCTGCGCCCGTTGCCTCTCTTTGTCTTCCCCTTGGGATGTGGGTGGACCAAGATCTTTGCGCCCTTTTTGTTTCAGCTCTCCTTGCAACTCCATTATCTGCCGACGGAGAGCATCCAACTCCTTCGTATGTTTCTCTTGCTCTTCAGAGGAACGCTTTTCAAGGTGTTTACACCAATCGTCCCTTGCCTGCACTTGCTTCTGCAGCCCTTCGACGAGTTGTTTTAACTCCTGAACCTGCTGTTCACTTTCACGTCCTCGATTTTCACCCCCTTGTTGGCTAGTTGTCCCCTGTAAAGCGCATAGTGCAGGAGCCAGCTGTGTTTCGTCCATANCATTTGGGTCTGTCAGCATCAGGCAGTCTGTTCTTGACTTCACAACGAAGTGTAGCATACTCGAGGCAGTTCTGTAGCTGTGTTTGGCTGGTAGTATTCTCAGTAACTCAAAGTTACGCACAACTAGCGAGCTAACCCCCAAACCAATTGCCGGGGACTTTGTCACTTTTTCTCAGTTGCATTAGGCTAATCTTGTCGAAGACCCTACAGCTAAGTTTTGGACAAACGCGCATGCGCATGACAAGGTGCATTTCAAGTACTGCAAAATACTGTTGCAAAATACTGCTAGTGCCTTGACACTTATATTCGTGGCAGTCTATAGCTCACCCTGGCAGTATGCTGGCGTAGTCTCTCGTCTTCATTATGGCACGGGCGTTCTGAATGAGCTCTGAGCTTCAGCCATCCAACTAAGAGGAGCCTGTATTGATTCGCCGCTCTTTGGGAGACACCTTCCAAGACAGTAGTAATGCGCAGCGTTTGTATGACGCGACGGTGCCGTTCCAGCTGGGCTCCTTGTGCCCAAGCACGCAGAACCAACCTGAATGGTTAACAGAGAAATGTCAGAACGCTTCCGTGCGGATTCAATCTGCGGCGACGAGGCAGACGGAAGTGCGAAGGAAAAGAGTGGCAGACAGCAAGCAAACTGATCGGGAGATGAAGCACATAGTCGGCGATCGGCTCACTTCTTTGTGAGAAGGTCTCTCTGGCGCGCAGCTTGGGCGTTAATCCACTTGAGAGCCTTGGATGTTGCAGAAGGGTTGCGTATACCATGAGCATGGTCTCCTTGTTGGGTGGGGCCGTCCTGTGTTGACTCCACCGAACAGTTTCGAGGACTCTTCGGTTTCGGCTCTACTACTTCTTCTGTTGGGACTGCATGTGTGCTTCCTCTTTGCCCAGTTGCGAATACCTCTGAACTGTCGCTGAGGATAGTTTGGTTGTTCAGTGACTTTGTAGAAGCTGGTTGGAGAGTCGATGGGATTTCTTGCTGTTCAGTCCGTCTGCCAGGTACGGGCTCGTGTGAAGGAGCCCGTTGGTTTTCCCCTTGCTGAGGCTGGCGGTGTCGCCTCTGGCTGAGTAACAGCTGTGCTCGGGTCATTAAGCAATCTAGCCTACGGATGCTCGTTGTAAGGGTGCTCTTTCGATCATCGGAAAGCGAATTAAGCCGAACCGAACCGTCTGACGGAGCCAGCCCTTCCACCAGCATGCAGGAGGCCACAGAATGGGCAGACTTCACACCGCGGTTAACAAGAGTTGTTGCAAGGCGGTGAGT
>NW_024015689.1:0-3059 GCF_000499745.2 Eimeria mitis
TGTTGCTGCTGCTGCTGCATCCAGCGCAAATGCGCCTGCTGTTGAAGCAAATACTGCTGCTGCTGCTGCTGTTGGCGCAGAAGTTGCTGCTGTCGCTCATGCCAAAGCAGAAGTTGTTGTTGAGGGTGATATAACATCGATAGAACTCCTTGGACTCGCTGAATTTGGGCCTCGAGCTGTTGTCGGTGCCGCCGCTCCCGCTGCAGGTGCTGCTGGAACCGATGAAGCTGTCGCTGCGTCCAACGCCGCTGTTGTTGCAGCTGCCGTCGCATTCGTCTCATGTGTTGCTGCAGCTGTCCCCTCAGCTGTTGCATCCCCATAGAGGGTGTTTGCCTTGCGCATGATGCACAGTGGACGGCAGCATGCTGATGAGGGACGCGATCCAGCGGTCTCGTTGCTGCATCGGACTCTCCAGGACCCCGATCTTGTGCTGAAGAGAGTGGGCTGCCAACCAGAACTGGCGAAGGGCCAGGCTGCTCCTGTCCTTGACGAGCTTGAGTTCCCGGTGAGCCGGACTGAACTTCAGCGGCTTCATTCAAATTTTGCGGTTGCCGTTGCTGCTGGTCTTCATGGGCACTGCCACCCCTCCGGGCTTCACCCACCCTTTCCAACAACCGCTTTTTAAGGGGGACCTCCTTCTCGCCGCCAGCAGGCAAGTTGGGAAGGCGGGGAAGCTCACGCTGTGGCTGCTCCTCCTCCCCACCAACTTCGCCGCAGACATCACTTGGAGCGTCGCTCTCATCTGAGCTGGCCAGCCTGCGGGTTCGAAAGTCTTGGACTGCACGTCTGTTGTACGCGTGCGAACATAGAAAGACAAGTATTACAATTGCTGCGACAGAGGCTAAGGCAGCCAGAACAACACGTAGAGATGAAGAGGGACGACAGGCTTTGCATCTCAAGTTCCTCGACCGAGTAAATATCGATTCCACCGTTGGCAACTCCGAGGAGGCAATTGCTGACGCATCGCTTGGAGTTGCATTCTCCTGAACAATACTATGCCACTCCGGCATTGGGTCGCAAGCTTAGNTGACGCATCGCTTGGAGTTGCATTCTCCTGAACAATACTATGCCACTCCGGCATTGGGTCGCAAGCTTAGTGTATAAAAGTAGTGGTCATGAGATATACAGCTTCCAAGAGAAGTATCGCCAACGGCTGCACGGAATGGACCGCAGCAGGATTGCACCCCCGACACCTACAGGAGATTCATCCGATAGATCCTGAATATTCTAGACTCGGTTTGGATTCTTTTTTCTGTCTATTCAAATTTTGTAGTGAATGACAATGACAATACTTCACAGCCAAGCATTATACCAAATATTTCTGCTTGCGGAGGCGGTCTGGTGCGAAGTCAATCGAAGGCTCCACAAGTAATAAAAGGGTCGGCAAGCGTGACATAATCCTCTATACAAACAAGTGAAACAGAAAACAAATAGAATTACTGTGGAACATCTATGGAAATGAAACGTTTTCTGTCGGGGGAAGTCAATCGCCGTTCCCTGCATCCCAAGAGGCAAGCGGCACGAGCGCCATGTTCTCCTGCCCGAGGCCCACAGATNATCGCCGTTCCCTGCATCCCAAGAGGCAAGCGGCACGAGCGCCATGTTCTCCTGCCCGAGGCCCACAGATAATTGACTGGAGAAACGGCGCCACTTCTGCGTCTCAAAACGAAACGTCTGCCAATATTAACTATTTTTAATCATTGCGTTCTTTTGTAAGGGGCATGGAATCCAATTGTTTGGGACGGAAATGGACAAATTTGGCAGCTGTGCGGCGCCCGCCAGGCAGATGCCTTTGGGGGACGGAACCAGGCAAAATCGGCGTTCTGTGCGAGGGCCTTATGCAGTTGTTCACCCTAATGGAATAGTGGCCTAATTCACATTCTCATCGCGGATAATAGCAGCGTGCACGGTATATTAAACTGTGTGACGAGTTGCGCAAACTGCCACTTGTCGCCAAGCCACTAGTAGAGTTCGATACGGTGACTTGGATGCGCGCATCTGTGCAGGAAATAAGTTTGTTTTTATTCGATCGCATTTCATTAAGAGTCATTTATACCGAAGTTGTAAGTCATCCCAAGGCATCGGCGATGCATCCCCTACTAATCCAATGGACCATGGGAGTACCGGGCCTGTAGATCTTGGGTGCAAATCTGCNGCGATGCATCCCCTACTAATCCAATGGACCATGGGAGTACCGGGCCTGTAGATCTTGGGTGCAAATCTGCATTTAGCTAGAGGGCAAACTCAACGAAGAGTCAGTTTTGACCTCTTTCTTCTCATCACCTTCATGCTTTTGTCTTCCCCATCTCAGGCTTCATGTATGTTGCCTAGCTTGATCGACGCCGGCTTCCTCCGCCTTGCAGTCGCTCTCTCATCCCGTTTTGCGTTGTTGAATCAAACACTGGAAGGCTGTTGGGTGATTTGGGGTGTATTCTCTACGTATCATTCGCCCGTGTTTTCCCACAAAGTAAAATCACAAATTGTTAATCTTGCGTACTATGTATTTTGTGGGTAAGCGAATCCGAAATCGGGGAATCCATAAATTGTCCCGCAGTGGGCAAGGCGAAGAGCGCTCCTGTAGTGCTGGGGCAAAATATTATGATTGTATAAGTCTACTTAGTGAAAAGGAGCCTGTGCGAAATACCATACTCAGATTGGAGAAAGTTCGTTCCCTATGGAGTAATTCGGTGAGAGTCCGTTTGAGTGGATTGTCGTCCAGCACACCTCAGCGAGAACAACTATCGAGGCGGTGCAAAGAGTAACCAATCGGATGCGCTGGCACCCAAGGGACAGGGAAGTGCCCCTGGCCCGCTCCAACTCATCCAGTGGTCGTCAGCAGACACCGCAAACCAGAACGTAGTTGTCATACATTTTGGGGGATAACTGACTTCTGATTTTTCTTATGACGTTAGTACACGGATTTTGCGTTTCTCTAGCTCGCATATCTTCTTTGGCATGTTGTCCATGGTCTCTTCTCGGCTGTCAGAGAATATGAGCAACTGTTACATCGGGCTCATCGAATTCGATTGCTGTTTACCTTTCCTTTTAGCGGAGTTTGC
>NW_024015690.1:0-44725 GCF_000499745.2 Eimeria mitis
GCATCCATAGGATCCCACAGCTGAGTAGCGAGATCTCAGGCAAGAACTATCATCTGATACAGCAACATAAAAGAACTAACAAAGCTTAAAAGCGCTTTCTTCTCCCGGTTTCTTCTCCAAAATTGTTCCGTTCTGCAGCCCCACTAGAGCCGGCACTGCGGCCTCTGGGGCTGGAGAGGAGACGGCGTATCATGCTGCAACACCTCGTGCACCAAGTCTCATGCCAGCCTCTCGTATACTCATACCAATGTCTCTTTGTACACAATATTTAATGCATTCATGAATGTTGCACTCAATTTACATCAATACGCACTCACAGACACTTCCACAGTTCATTCAACCTTCACTCATACACAACGAGCACGACATTGTTGCCTTGATTGTACTGAGTATTCACTGCGGGCTGAGCCCTGCTTACCTCTTTTGTTATGCCAGATTTCGTTCAGGTTAATAAATAATGTTGCACTGTAGTGTAATAGTTCAGTAAGCAGGAAGTAATAATAGGTGGTTCCTGTGAAAGTCCTTTGCGGGGCACATGCCTCAATTACCACAGCCTGAGGCCATAAACTGGCTGACAGCCTCAAGTGACTTCGCCGAACTACCGACACTCAAGCAGCCCAGCCTTTCCGGCAAATAACAAGAGCCGCCACATCATAAAGAAGGTCTTTCCTTGTTTTTCCCTCCAAAATTGCTATGTTCGCATCCCCTCTTGAGTCGGCACTGCAGCCGTAGGGGCTGAGAGAGGAGACGGCCTGGCATGTTGCAATACATTTTGCACCAAGTCTCATGCCAGCCTCTCGTGTAGTCGTAACAATACACCCCTTTTGTAAACAATATCTAACTCATTAAGTACTTGCTCAATTAATATCAATGTGCACTGGTATCCATTTCCGTTGTCCAACCAATTCTCACTCCTGCAAAATCAGCATGACATGATTGTAGTGAGTATTCACTACACTAACCTTGCTGAATTAGGCGATTTCTTCTAGATTAAAGGTTAGCAGCATGTCACAGTTCAGAACCTTCACAGTAGTGTGATGGGTTACTACGATTTTCCTTCTGACAGGCGAAAATGCCCGGGACAGGATCTGGGAGGACCGAAGCACTACGCGGTCTCTACTGGGCTGTAGGCGCTCTGGATATTCATCTGCACGGAGCAACTGTGGTCGCTGCAACAGCAGCTGAACGACTGCAATGTATAAACGCATCTACAATAGCAGCTACCGATAAGGTCGCGAGGCAACCCACAGGGCTACTGCGACATGCCGCAGAGCCTGGGAATGACGGAATGAGAGGAGCACAAGAAGATGTAAGACTTCTCAGTCATACTTGCAGCATTTACCTTCACAGGTGGTACGCAATAGTAAGCACCTACTAAGCAGTCGTCCAGTATATTTGATCTGCGCTTGAGGATTGGGTGCAGCATAGTGGGCAAGAGAGTGAGCGTGAGCATCACACTTGAATGCTCGGATATCCGCGGTCCAGCCTTTCAGGGGGCAATATCTAAACCAGAGACAACACTAGATAACCACAAAGCGAATATCATTGCGAAAGAACGAAATTCTGCTCAGGAAATCGAAAGACGCTCATTGCGTTCTCATCAGCATGGAGGTCATGCGGGGCAATTCCTAAGTATTTTCATCATCATCATCATCCATTGCGTATGTTTTCTTACAGCAGCGCTGCTTTCCTCGTGTTGAGCGAATCCACGATTCCTTCAGCCTCCCTCAGGAGCCGACCAACTTTCTACACCGTCGTTCAAGGACGACGATGCCCTCCTGGCATGACACTGAAGCTGAAAGCGGGTCTCTTGCTGGCGCGCCACGCCTTAGGAGAATATTGCACTCACCAGTCGAAAGTAAAGCACTCAAAGAACTGCGAAGAAGATGTATCAAGTGCTATAAAGGACTTCTAGCGCTAAAGACATACTCGGACAATGTACAATTTGTAGCATCTGTGAAAGGCTCCCACAGCTCACAGCGAAACGTACACTTTGAGAAGCATGTTGTAGGTGAAGGATCATTGAATGCTTTGGAAGGATCTGCCGACCTGCAAAAAGTAGCGGCTGCTGCGGCGCTGCTACAAAAAGCCGTGGCGATCGCGACAAACTTACCAGTGTTCCTTCAATCGGTTAGCTCAAAATCCTCCTTTGTTTTGCCCCCACGACGCCTGTTCAGCGGAGCAGTGGAACTCGTGAGGAAATATTGCTAAGGGCTGAGGATGTGGGTTGATTGCGCACAGGGCGAAAAATCGGAAAGAGCTGGCGTAATGCGCCTGTTTCTTCTGTGGGCAGCTGTGAGATGGATCCAGGACGTACGTCCAAGAGCCCGATATCCTCTCACCATATTGTTCTACGACAACCAATTGTTTAGAACAGGCCAACGTGCCCACCGAGTGCAATATTAGGTATATGCCGCGATCTGCTCTCAGGTCTTCGGTTTTCTTCATAATCTCGAGAATGAAACCCTCGTCGGCATGCAGGACTCACTGCGCTCACTAACTAGCGTTGAGGTTGCTGGAAATGCACAGTCCCCTGATTCTAGTAAAGATTCGGCAGGTGTAGAGAATTTCAAGCTCAACAGATCACCAATTACAGCCTGGACAGGTCCACCGCATGGGACATTCCTCACTTACGCCTTGCTGCACTGGGCAGCGTATGCTCCTGATGCTGAGCATGGAGAACGTGCTGCTGCTTTTCTTGGAAGCATATGCGCAAGCTATAAGTTGGCCCGGAGCAAAGACGCACTCCGCCGTGTACCGCACATTTGCAGGCCTTCATTGTTGTCTTGTCTTGCGCATCCAGTAATACTGAGCCACGGCTGTCATATACAGCGGCAGAGGCAGCTGCAACATCAAAAGCATCTTCAGAGGAAAACAGAGGAGATAGGGCACAGAACCCGGGCGAAAACGGTTGTGCGCCACATGCACACGCTTCAACAGGACGTACTGTCCTGTGAACAACTGCTGCGTTGCACACGGATACTAGAACGGCTTCTTCAGGTGCTGCAACTCTCCAAAGCTTTGCCTCAGCCCCATTTTGCAGGTTCGCCTCATTCCGAATGTACCGGTCCTGGCAAAGTTTGCAAGGACCTTTGTGTAGTCAGTGCTCACGTGTTACGCCTTCTCGCATTCTTGTTGGAAGCAAATAAGTGTAAAGGTCTTTGTGCAATCTGGGCTGGGGCGCACACGTGTGAGAAGTTCCCTTGCCTCAGGCAGGGAAAAGCGAGATAGCTTTAGTTTAAAGGGACCATTCAACAACATGGTGTAAACATTACACTTCCCTTCACGCACATAAATTTTACGAAAAACTAGTGCAAGCTCAAAGTGACATGCACTTCTATGCCCAGGGACTTTATCCAGAAACACTTGTACCTGGCATCCGTCTGTGCTGCTTGTGTATCCATACTCAAAAGCTGCTGCAGTACATCAGATTCATGTTGTGTTCCATCCTGCGGAGCTGCGTGACTCGCGATACTTTTTCAGTTCTAGCTGCCCCGACAGAAATACCGCTAGCCGCGCTGTTCAGCACAAGCTGTCCTGGAAAAATTCCTGATGAGAAGCATACAACGCAAACTGTCCACAGCGGATGTTTGTATCATGCTGTTCGCTTCCATATTAACCTCTACGACTCCTGCACGCTGTGAGGAGGCACCCCATAAGGGCTATTAACTTCTCACCGGGACACTAGCCAGTACTACACGAGATCGCATGCTTGCTTATGGCAAGGAAATCCTGCTTCTTTTGGGGCGGACCCTTCGAGCATGGGCTAGCCAAAGCATCGTTCCTTAGAATCCGTCTAGAGAACCCCAGCACCATTTCCAAATTATTTGGAAGTACAGAACCTGAAAAGGTGACCGTAATTTGAAAAGTTCGTTAAGCAGTTTGCTCTTATTCTTCCTAATAATGCACCGTTCATCGATAGCAGTGGCAGCTGGTTTCTCTCCAGTGGCTGTTAGAGAACCATGTGACCGTCTTTGCCTGGGAGATAAGGCACTTTGTGTGATTTCGTGCATATCCGCAGCAACGGCATCCCGCTTGAATCATTAGCATATCTGCCACTGAAATGCACAAAATCAGCCTCCACTGTTGTACTCGTATGGCGCTTTTTTGAGGCCGCTCCCGCAGTTAGCACCTAACCGCCTTTAGCCTTTAGGGCGCGGAGCTGCTATTCCAGAGAACCAGCGAACGATGGGTGGGTTTCTGAGAATGATTCGCCCAAGGGCAAAAAGAAGTTTCCGTAGAAGGAAAGCGGCTTTCTTCCGGAATTCCGCATACGAGTAGGGAGCTGA
This sequence comes from Eimeria mitis, assembly GCF_000499745.2. Classification (NCBI taxonomy): domain Eukaryota; phylum Apicomplexa; class Conoidasida; order Eucoccidiorida; family Eimeriidae; genus Eimeria; species Eimeria mitis. The sequence goes on from NW_024015690.1 coordinate 4,290, forward strand.
GGAAGCCTATTCCAGGAGGAAGATCTGGCAGTCGGTGTGAGTGAAGTGGTCTGCAGGGCCTTAGAAGCAAAATCAAAGTGACACACGCCGGGCGGACACAAATCCACTCATCCAAACCAAACGTGCTCGGCATCCCAAGTGCTGATGGCTGCCTTTGTAGGAGTAGAATGAACATATGGATTTTGGTTACCAGAGCACTGTGGCATCCCTCATCCTTGAAGACAATCAGTATGTGGAGACCCGCGAAGGACAAGTTAGCCGTGCTAATGATGCTCGTAAGGTTTACCTATTCATTATTGCATGTTGCGCTTTGCTGACGTGGGTAAAAGGATGCGCAGAATGCCTCCAATTTACCCGACTTGGGCCCGTCGGTGTTGTAAGCTGTTATGAAGGATAGGGGGAACTAGTGTTCCCTCATTCTAAGGGGGACGAGAACCTTAGTTCGAGCTGCAGACCTCTCGCCGCTGGGTAGAAAATAATTCTGTACATCATTTAAAATATTTTTTGTGGGGGGTCTTCTGCATGCAGGGCATTCGATCATGGCTTAAGTTAATCTTAAGTGGGCACATTCACTGTTTGGTTGCATCACTGCATAGTTTTTTGCTTATGAATAAATGACAATGAATTGCCGTTAGGTTTAGTTCGAATCGATGTAATATATCCCCTGGCCAACACAGATGGGGTGTCACTCACGTTTGGGTTTATTACCGCCGGGTCTACCATGCTGAACAGTGTCCAATTCCACGCCATTGGTTCTGTGATCCACGCTATTAGCTTATACATTAAGACTGAAATGTCCATGAGCGTTCTTAACTCTGCACTGTAATACAGAAGGCAACACAAGGCTACAGAAAAGTTGATTTCACAGCCGTCAAGGGTTGGCTCAAGAGACACCATCACAACACATAGTACGTGCCGTAAGCATTCACTAGGTAGGCGTGTAGCGAATAGTCTGTTGTGTTGGCGTGGAGCACCTGTAAAGNGCAATATTGGCGATAGATCCTGCCTAGTGGGCATCTGATTCATTTTAGAGTAACTTCCAAATTCTTCTCTACTCTGATATGCTGAGGTAATTTCCTATTATTGGCGTTCTGAGTGAGAGTTTTTGGTGTGCCTCTGATAAGAACAGTGAGCTCTGTGTGGGAGGAGATTCGAAGGTATTGCGAAGAATGTTTTAGCGGACGACGCCAAGACCGCCATCTCCTGGCGTGAAGCTCGATCCAAAACTGCGTGATCAGCTGGCTCTCTAACATTTGTCTCTACCTATCGAAACACTTTCGATTTTGCAGACGGTATAGCTGAGTTTACGAGTTGCAGACTGCGAGGGTTAATTAGCGGAGGACTTCGAAGATATGCGAGTCTCCTGCTCTTATGTGAACGACTTGGTGCATGCAACGCCTGCAGCGTACCAGTGTTGAGATGATATGAAGCACCTCAAATGAATGGCATTTTTGTTCTCTTGGAGTGGAAGTGTTTCTCTGAAAGCTACAGGCATAATTTCTGGCGACAGAGGGGGGAACCCACTGGTGTTGCTGCAAGATCGTCAGTCGAGATAGCTGCAGAACGCCGCCTCGCAAGGAGTACTAATATTGATCCAGATCACTCTAGCTTGTATCCTTTTATTTTCCGGCGCACTTGCAAATGAGCGATGCAAGTACGACGACCGTGGCTGAGGGTGGGCGTGATGTTGGTGGTGTCTCTGGCATCTTCAGTTCTACGTCGACAGCCGGCTCACCGGAGCTATCAAAGGGAGATTCTTTGCCTTCGGTCAACACCGAAGGTACGGGAAGTATCAAGAATGTAGCAGTTCCTGCGTCATCAAATTCACCCATGCCCAATTTGGTCCCAGGTCTTGAGGCTGTCTTACGCCGCAACCTGCGTGGAGGCCCTACAGTTCTATCTAGCCTAAAGACAGATATCCGAACATCCAACCCAGCATGCTCAATGCTTCTAGGAGACGCTGACTTCTGTGTAAAGCCTGACAGGCCAGATGGTGTGCAGGATACTCTTGGACTAACTGTTCTCGACGAATCCGCGGTGCTCCCTACAGACGATGGTGCGCCTCTTCTAGGACTCCGAACATGCCTGCCATCAATTGGTGATAATCAAGTGGAAGGCAGTCCAAGCTTGACTGACAGAGTTGAAAACACGCAGGTGCTATCTCGGGATGTCGAGGCTTGGGTAACCTCAGTGAAGGCCCATCATGCGGGACTTGCTGCTACTGCAAAAGCGGCGGGACTGGACTCAACTTCCAGTGACGTGTTCGCCCACATTCAACGGCCGTTAGGTCTGCAAATAAATTGTGCGCTGCAAAAACAATTCTCATTCTGCATTTCTGAGCTACCCATGCTTCCCCTTAGCATCGAAGAGCTGGCAAGGCTTATTTGCTGGCTTGGTGGAGTGCCATCTACTCAGTCAATAAACTCACCACTTCCCGAACTTCTAGCCCTATTTACCCTTTGCTTCGAGGAAGTACCAACAGCGTCAGATACGGGTATCAACAAGCAGCTTGCGATTTCTTGACGAAAAGGAACTGTTTTCTGACTATCTAACGACTCGTTGTGCACATTTTGCCCAGATAACCTGTGCTTCTCTTAGTAGAATGCATGCGACATGTTTCAGGCTTTAGAAGCTGCTTTAGGTCCATCTTCATTCTAAATTGCTTGAGAACTGTGGGGTAAGCAGACGTCCGGATGCGCATACAAGAGTCGTTGCGCCGCTGCAACCGTGGAAGGGGAGGCAAGCATTTCTGTCTCTACCGTAGCATAGCAGTGTCTGTGAGACCTTTCCACTGGTGAATTTAGAGTCATCAAGGGACTTCTGTATTGTCCCTCAGGAGTTGTGTCGTACACATTTTTCGCAAACTCAATTTTTACCTCTGCAAGCAAGCCCTGCATTCACAGGGGCGCTTCATAATTTAAAAAAAACTTCGATACCTCATGTACAAGGCTTCAGCAGTCTATAGGATGGACTGGTTTAGCATACCGCTGCGTTATCCATCCACAGAGCCAAAGTTCAGTAGACAATGCAACGCAGTTTGCCGGAAGGCATTGCCACGTTTCATACAATTTGGGCCTGCCTGAAAATGCTAAGCTCTTATTTGACCGTCTTCCGGTGAATCTTTGAGACAAAATTTGACAAGGCTTAACTGGGCTTGAAAACAGTGGTCTTTTGTTGATCCGGATGCACTGAAGTGTACTGAGAGGAGACTTTAGCCTATGTGATACACCCCAGAAGACGCTCCCATTTTTTTAGGGAATGGGCCAGGTGTCTACACAGAGCGGGGATGCAAACGCCACCTATCAGTAGGCTACCTCTCTGAATTTTCAACGAGTCAGAATGCCACTCCCCCTACACCGTGATTCGCGCTGTTCCAGAGCGGTTGGAGGCATTTTGCCTGCGGGCAGTTTGGCACACAATTCCAACGTCCAGCCATGTGTAGAAACATGATTCCTACACAGAGTTGAGCTTTGGTGTGCGCTGTAGCAGTGAAAGAATAGAGGCACAGCTCCCTTTACGTGAAAACAATGATTGCCAAGCGCACTACTTCTTTTGCCCGTAAACGAGCTTGAAAATATAAAAAGGAGTTTTTCAAACTCTGAGACCACCGAAAGAATTTTAGCAGTCGCCGCAGTCACCGCAAGAATGGTAGGGCCACCTTGAAAAAAATGCTTGTGAAATACGTGGTAAACGCAACTCCACAACGGAGAACGTTTACAAACGCTTAGTCTAAACAAAATTTGACACGAACGACGTACTCGTTCTAGGATCCAACGTCTTGTAGCTTACCTAAAGTATTTTATACATGCGCAATGTGGGGAATAAAATGTCGGAAGGAAGCGTTCANGGCTCTAAACGAGTCGGCTTCTTGGTAACATGGACTTGCCTACCGAAGGTACCTCGATATTCTACTCTTTCGCAATCGTGAATGCTTCCTCTCGATCGCTTATTCCCTACGTTTCCCTGGACCTTCTCCTCTTCAATCAAATTATTGCAACTTGTTCAGGAGAAGCAGCAAGTCTTGAGCTGTCCGTGTCTACACTATTTTTCTGTCTCCTTTCCCAAACAACGGATTTCCTGGTCGAGGGGTAGGGATCCCCAGTACTGACTGTGCGTTTCTGGGTTTCACCAGCGCAGAGGCAAAATGCATACTTCAACCGGAGTTCTCATGTAAAACATGGGCTATGCTTTGGTAGACGAACACTTGTACTTATATTCAAGATAACTGTTCCTCTGAGAACTCCCGCGCATCTCAATGTCGATAGAGGGTGTATCACCAATGCCAGGCCATCATGGCCGCCCCAGTTACACAGCTTTGGAATGATCGCGAACATGGGAAAACAAGCACCCCAAAGACGTTATCAACATAAAAGGGCGGAGAAATATGGTTTGTAACTGCTTCATCCCCTCGTTCAGACCAGCTCACGTCGATAGGTGGACGGCTGGAGAATTTTCATAGCAGTCTCAGATGCACAACTCCCTCCCTCCGTCAGCAGGCACAGATATACTCACTCACCCCCCCTTTTAAAAGACTGGGTGTACTGTAGTGATTTTCCCAAGCAGCATATACTTTAATTAGGGAAAAATGAGAACCGCGTAATGGTGAGCACTCTTTCGACGGCCTCACCTTAGGAGCCGACATAGCGGGTATGTGGGACTCACGTGTACTTGCGTTTGCTTTTATAGGTCGCTGCTGGTTGGCGATGTGCCTAGGGCGGTGGGTCATCATGCACGAGCTGTATTTTTGTAGTGCTCGGCATTGCAGTAAACCCGGGATATTGGAAAAATATAACGCTCAACATCTTACGACAAAGGATTTAGATACGTGTAGATGGCCTTTTCTAAAATGTTGAACACGGACTGCTGGACCTCACGCCGCCTGAGGTTTGGTAGAACAAGCACCTGATGCAACAACGCGCTGTGCAAAGCTGGGCAAAGGCGTTCGGTTTTGACTGCCTAGAAAGCCCCTAACCGCAAGCTAACGAGTTTCACCTTCCCTAAGCGTCCTACTAGAGGTACTCAGTGAGCTTGAGGACTCCACAATTTATTTGTATGTCTTGCACCTCTGCCGAGACGCAGTGGGGGTCCCGTGTGGAGAAACCCGCAGCGGCCCGTCGCCTTCCGGACGGAGTACATTCCACTGCCCCTAGGCAAGGGAGGTGTCATGGCGACCTCAAAAGATCAGTTGTTCCAGCTGATACTACTGAGAGCATGCCTCAGATGAGCTATCGCATTCCAAAGCAGTCGTGGTACATATCAGAAACGTTTTCCCTGTGTTTTGCTTATCTGGTCCTTGAAATATGCCCATTTTTTAGCATGGTCTGTGCGAAGTTGGTACGTGCTTCTCTACCTGTGGGCAAGCTGGTTATGGAGTGTTCAACAATTATGTACAGGGTTAGGGGGCTTCGGTATGTTTGCATGTGGGGTTGCTTTTTCAACNGGAGTGTTCAACAATTATGTACAGGGTTAGGGGGCTTCGGTATGTTTGCATGTGGGGTTGCTTTTTCAACGCTACTTACAGCTAGGAGCGTTGAAACTCATGCCGGGAAACCTCCTCTCCCCAGGCGCCGCACCCTTGGGCCGCGCAAATGCTTCTCAGAAACTGTGATAGTAAGTTTTTAACTCCACTGTAGCTAGCTGTGGCCCTCGAAAAATATCGACGACTCTCGTTACACTACTCCTTCAGCGTTGACGCCATTTTACTGTATAAATTCTCCCGAGAAAAAATGCGTGAAATATCATCATGCGGATTGTAGATAGTCTCCCGCACTTGCAAAGGAAGTTTAAGCATTAAACTTCTTTAAAAGCTAATTGTTTGGGAGGCGCCTGCTGTGGTTCCGGAGTAGTTGGTGGTCCTCCCTCTACTAATGGGCAGTGCCGGGACGCCGCCAACAATGCTTCCAGTCCTGGCATGCTTTGGAGCTGGCCAGATCCTTGTTTCACTTGTGCTCTCATGTTGCACTCAGGTAGCGGCTTATAACATATTTTTGTTAGGTTGTGATGCACACATGAAAAGCCTGCCTCCAATCACAGCAAACCAAAGAAAGCACCTTGAATGATCAGTCGCCTCTCCGCTGACTCGGCAGCAGCGAATAGTAGCAGCATTGGCAGATGCCGCCTGCCCTTCCCCTCTATCAGTTTCCTTTTCGTCGCCTTTATTCGGGTTGCACGCCCTCATGTGCCTGTCTACCCGAGAAAGGGTGGGGGCAGAGAGGCAAACGCATATGTAGAATTTGGTACGCGTACGTCTACTTGAGTGAAGTATAGCTGCGGAGGGCAAAGAAAGCGTTTAATAGTACTCTACAGCGTTAGTTGCATGTGTGAAAGGGATTCGTTATGCTGGCATATACAGATAGTTGTGAACAAGTCCTCCCTGATGGCAGACAAGCTACAGCTCACCCATGGAACGCGGCGCAATTCTGAGCTGCGCTACCCATGCTGGCGCTTACAGTCGCTGCTATTCACTTGAGAGAGGCCTGCCAGTATTGCGAAGGAATAGTTTAGCGCAGAAACCTACTGGATGCTTGGTACCGTGGGCGTTTCGGTGAGCGTGGGAAGAACCAAGTTGCACGTGTTGAAAGTGGCTGCTGAACGTCGTTTGTCGCAGTTTCCTACTTGACTTTCTCGTGCTTTCCTCCTGTATTCCCACGCTTCTGCAAGTTGCGCATTGACGCTGGCGGGTTCGGGTATTCGGGCTAGCTTCCAACAGCCAGGTCCAACGTGGGATCAATGAACGGTGTTTTGGTGTAGAGCAGGGATTCTGGAGAGTAAGGGGTCGGAGAATGGGCTATTTTACTGTAAACCCATTCCGAAGACGGAATGGAATCAAGCTACTTTGGTAAATTATTGTAAAGCGAGCTTCCGGTCTTACTGAAGGACCAAGATGAGCTCCAATGAAGCCCAAGTCTTGATGCAAGAGTTCCCCCCCCAAAGCATCTGACCTCTTTCCCCTGTCCCCAGGCATCTTTGGCCTTGAGCTGAGGGCCTTGGGGACGCGGGGAGGAGACAGCCTAAGAGGAGTGGCAGCGCACCTCGCTGCGGCTAGCGATGCAAGCCAGTCTCACGTCTGCATACCAGGAAGCTTCAACGAAACCTCCTTTACTGCAGCCTTTACCTCTGTAAACGTTTATCTAGTGTTTAGATTTGCTGGCAAGCAACGTACTGAAGGCCAAGTGAATGTTCGTATGCTAACTACAGGATTATCTGTGTGCGTGTGTGTGTGTATGTGTGTGTGCGTGCGTGCGTGTGTGTGTGTGTGTGTGTGTGTGTGTGTGTGTGTGTGTGTGTGTGTGTGTGTGTGTGTGTGTGTGTTTGTGCTTTGACTCTGTTTCCCGGTGGCCGGTCGTCTGGTTCCCAGTCCACGAGTAAGGCTTGCAGGACAATCGAAACGCAACTGCTTTTCCCTGCCACACGGGCTTACGGCAGGCAGCCGCATCAGCAAAACTCCCTTTTAGGCACCGTTTGAAGACGTTTGAAACTGCGTTTACTTCTAGGGATGCAATCTCTTTGCATCCACACGCATGCATGCGGAGTTTAAATATCAGGCCTGGCATCTCATGCCGAGGCTGCGCAAGACGGCGATCCGGTAATCGGCACCTTTTGGCGAAAATGCCATAGGTTTTGCGAAATTTGGTGGCGTAGAAAAGCTAATCACGGCTGCCAGAAGATGATGAGCAACGAGTAACAAGTCTGGCGTGAGAAGCCATGGGGAAAGGGTGATAACCTTTACAGGGGGCCCAAATAGGAAAGGGGCAGCAGCCCGTTAAGGATATGCAGTAAGGCTCTTGTCAATTGTTTGATGGTAACTTGGCACTGGACAATATTGGAAGAATATCGGAGCCAAGCGTTGACGGAAATCAACTTAGATCCCACATGCTGAAAGTGTGCAGAAACAGAGTACCTGCGAAGCCTCTTTAACTGTTTACCCTCAAGCCTACAGGCCTACGTGTGGCTCTTAGAAACAGTGGCGGAGGTGACGATACTCAGGTTGTCCACCTGTTGTAGCCTCATCTGTGCTATTCTCTGCGATACTGTTGGTGCTGTCGCTGCGGGCAGTTTTCCTTCTGGCTGTTTCGGATGCCTCAGAAAAGATGCCATAGCATTGACATCGGCGCAGCGGCTCCAGCTGCTTTTGACGGGGATAGGTCCATTTGCTCTTTTGGAGTCAAGGGTAGCCTGTTGTAGCAGGAGATAGATAAACGAACTCCCACTGTCTATTATTGTGCGTGGAGTAATACTCCGTCATCCTGTGCTGTTCTGTGAGTGCCCAAATAGAATGACACATGCATCAATAATGCTGATGGAATTCCTAGGTTGGACGTTTATCATATAATTATATTTACCTGAGCCAGTTTCTTTAGCGAAGTGTCGAAATTGCATGACATCTTCTTATTCTGGATCCATACTCTACAGAATTTAAAGTCAAGCGCCAAGTCATAGTTGTTGCCAACTGTATCCAACAAAAAGCACAGAGTTTAAGCTGGTGCATAAGGAAAACAAAAGGAGAAGAATCGCGAAGTAAACAGATTCGAAACCAGTACAAGCAAGCAGTACTTGCTGCCCGTTGCAGCAACCGATGTTGAAATGCACAACTGGGCGTTCCCCTTAGATGAATTAGTGCCATACAAGGCAGTAATTAAGTAGTCAAGGCAGGACGGGGGATTTTGCTCTAGTTTGCTTACTTAACTGTGGTATGGCAGAGAAGAATGCTCGCAATGCCGATGCCACTACGGCGGTTTCCAGAAAGCATGCCGCTCCAATAGGAACTGGGTTCAAAAATCTTTTGACGCAATTAGTAAGCGGTAGTCATGCAGGTACATACACAGTCAGCAAAGAAATCCATTAACGGCGAGATTTAGAACAGTTTGTTAAGAAATGTATATTCTAATAAGCAGAACACTGTGCTGGCATAGGTCTACGCTGCCTGTCTGAAGTCCTACAACGTACGGTACCAAGCACATAGGGACGATAAGCAAGACACAGTTATTGTTATCCTACAGATTGGGGCATTTTCGCAGGCCTCACTTCATGTTTTTTGTCTGGAAAATTGAACCTTTGCTGTGGTTCTTCTCCAGCATATTGGTACTAGGCTGTCGGTGAACCTCAGCAGCAAGCTCGGCGGCCATCACGAAACGAGGCTCCACAGCTTCTGCCTCCTTGCCTACGTGGTTTAGCTCAGGTATGACGGGGGGTAGTTTGTGCACAGTTCTCTCAAAAGTAAACGAACCTGAAAAAGGATGAGCTCCGCCAATCTAAGCTATCTTTGGAAATAACTTTCAGAGGCTCTGTGCAACACTTGTACTGCTGAACTCTCACCGCTAGTCTAGTGAAAATTCAATGCAAGTGTGTGGTGCGAAGTTTGAAAAAAAAAGTTACAGTTCGTTAAAGTGAGCACGTGCTCACGGATTTCATGTCATTATGGTAGAAGCGACCATCGAAGTTAAAATAAGAGCTCACCAAAACCTTTTGCAGTTACTCCGTTGCCTTGCTGGAGCTGTTGTTTGATCCAGTCACACATGCAGTCCCAAACCAGCAGAAGCTGGCTCCTTGGGTCGAGAGGCAACAAGTCTGGGTCAGTGCGTTCTGCTCGCAGGTAGGTATTATTTGCGATGGAGTATCCTCAGGGCTTTGTAAGGGTAATTCAAGCTTGTTTAGCATAACAATCGGTCCGTTATTAGAAACAGATTGAGTAAATTTGTGCATGCGCACTCTTCAATATAGGGTAAATATGCTTCGTCGTACCCTGGGTAAAATTGTGAGGGCCAGGATATGCGCTGGGAACGTCCAGAATGTGCTCCGCAACGCCGGAAACTGAATCGCAGTCGCTGGTGTTGTCAGTAATACAATCGAAAAACCTACTAACTGGAATAATACAGCAGTCTGGCTGTTAAGAGAGACAGTGGACTTCGCTGCTTACTTAGGACTGGCGCCATGATAAGCTCAAGGTTTCTGGGGAAAGCAAGAATGAAGTGCGAGAACGCTCCCGCAGAACTCTTCTCCAGTTACTTTGCGTTGAAGTCTTGCAGTACCTGTCCTTTGATCCCCCCAACTTGCCAGGTAAACCGGCTACACGCCAGCTTACCATATAATCACAAGCTTCTTGCGTATAGGGATCTGGTATTTGCATAACACACATTAAAGGACTATTTGTCCTCATGCAGCGATATTTGGCGGAGCCCTGTCCCTTCGGTGGGACGGGCGCTCGAAGATCTCATTTATCGTATATATATATATATATATATATATATATATATATATATATATATATATATATATATATATATATATATCACAGAGAGATTCCCTTTCAATACGTGCTAAATGCCTGCATGGTTTTCAACAGAGCTACCGTTCTGTTCCAGCACTCAGATGCATCCTGCAGGCAGCTAGTCAAACTATGCATTCCGTGACGATTACTATATTTGAGCCCATCTAAATTAACATGTTGGACAGTATAGTGAATTAAGGAATTACGGAGACTGAGATGTTTGCAGTTGAAGCGTTTCTGTCCCTGAGAAGACAGCTTTTGCATGATTCTGAGCAGCATGGTGACCCATAAGACTCCTTCGCATGGAATACGCTTGTTGCATGTTACCGAAGAAACTCTCATTTAATTAGGAGATGAGGAAACCGCCTAAGAAGATATTTGCAGATGAAAAGCGTGGGCTCTTACTAACGAAAGTAGGCTGGAGCCTCGCTCTGCCCGCTATACGCCGGAAGTCGCGGGTCAACACATAATTGTTCTTAACGGGGAGCTCGCTTTTGAAGTAGTAGCAAGTTAAAAAGTTCTGTATATTGGCGACACCAAAGCTTTTGAAGTCACGAAGGTTCTTGCAGCCTGTTTAAAATACGTATCTCTTTTTAAATTCAGTGTCTGTTGAGTGCATGCATCTGTCTTCTAGCCCCATGGCCAGTGCATGCATCTGGCGGGCAGCCCCAGGTTCCATGCAAGAAGCAGGAGAAACATGTGTCTTGAAGGAAAAGGGAAGGCAACCGAAATGGGCTATTGCCAATGGCGCATTTTTCCTGTTGCTACTGAGTACCGTCTAGAAGTTGTTCTCTGCTCACCAGGAGTCTTGTTCTTGGTATTGATGGAGGACAAGAGCTCCTTCTTAGAACACCTTTTTTGGCACGGTTGATCCTCCGGCGGCATACAGTGTTTTAACAACTTCAAATTAATCCGAGGGTTACGTCCCCCCCAAAAGGGCGCCTCATCCGATGTTGGCCTTCGGAGGGCGTCTTCATGAGTTTTGATTTGCCAATTGCAGTAAATCACTCTGCAGGGCCTTGACTATTTTAAAAGAAGGGTCTTGCAGAGTTGCATGCCTTTGCCAGTCCGAACGATTCTTCATTGAGGAGGCGTCTTCCCTGAAGATGTTCGCCAACGCGTTACAGTCGGGATTCATATCCATTCTTTACAGCATCGGGTCCTTCTATGCAATTTCACAATGCAGATGCCTCCACAAAATTCGGTCAATATCGAACAGGAACTTAAGTGAAATTAGTTTGAATAAGTAGCTAATATGAGCAGTAAACTGGCGAGCATCTTAGACTTACACGAAAACGAATGATTGGCAGTGATTATCCTGTTCAATATAGTAGAGACTTTTTCATGAAGGAGACACGTTTTCGAGAGCTACTGCAGTTGTAAGAAATAAAAGAGTCAGCAGTTTGAGTCAGGGTAATTCTACCTGCGCATTTTGAAGACCCACAAAAAAGTGCCTGATACACGAGACATACCGTTAAACTAATTGGAAACAACTGTAGGCTACGGAGCATCAAGAGCACACGGGCGTTTGAGCCTTTCCTAGAGCATCTCCTAAAAAAGGAGAAAAGGAATGACCCTTCTTTCAGCGAGTGCTTCTTTTGCAGGTCGCAGCCCCTGCAGCTGTGGGACAAAGCTGTCCAAAATGGCCACATTAAGAGGGTGACCGACGAAGAAATTCAGTCCTTTGTAATTGAAATCCTTGGTGCAAATGTGTCAACGACCTACATCACGTGCCCCCTAAACAGAATATCACTGGGAATCAAGCTGCCTATTCTCGTCATGATTGTCAAAAATGTGAGCCTTGCATATTTTAAAGGTAGTTCCAGGTTATTCGACTTTGTAACAACTCAGGATTTTATTAGGTGTACCAATGCACGCCCCCATACCATTACAATTCCAGCGAAAACCAAGCTTACCTCAGTGCGTTGTATAGTTGAATTGCATACAAATGACACCCCAAGCACATCTTTATTAACGGGATATCTTCAGAACGCTCGTAGCAGCTATATTCCTGTAGACAAGAGAAAATATGCTAATAGAAAAGCAACTGCCACTGGAGCAATGAAATTTAATCACTGAATGACCCATAGGCCTCTTTCTGCCTCAGATGAAAAAATATTTTACTTTCGAAGTACAGGTTCTTGACGACCAAAATGTCCGCAGACGATTTCGGGCATCAAACTACCAAGTGGGTTACGACACGCCGAAGCATTGAATTCTGAACTCACGTAGCTGAACCGAGCTTATCCAGTTCTTGCAGGCGTTCGAAGTAGTCATAGCTGAGCGACTACGAGCAAACCGGATATGACTACGTTGGAGCAAATTTGCAGTCAACGCGTACTAGGACTTGTGAGTTTCTGTGTACAGAGTGCAACAAGAGTCCAGCCCTTCGTATGCACAATGCCGCTACGACTAGATGAAGGGTGGAATCAGGTGCAATTCAACCTGGCAGACTTTACAAGGAGGGCATATGGGACGAACTTCGTGGAATGCATCAAAATGCAGCTGCATGCCAACTGCCGAGTCAGAAGAATATTTTTCTCGGATAAACTGTATGCTGAGGATGAGCTTCCCCCAGAGTACAAGCTTTTTATTCCAAACGGCCGGCAGTGACTTGGATGCTTACCAAATGATGTAAGGAAAAGAAAATGCCTAGAGCGCTTATACAACACGCGAAATAGTTGCTTTGCCAGCTATCACAAGTGAGAAGACTGAAGCCGGCTGCTTCCCACCGGAAAACCTAATTCTTGTAAAAAATCCCGAAGGCTCCACTCGGCATGCACGAAAATTGTGCGGATCCGTAAAGTGCATTCCAAGAAGCAGCGTTGAGAGAGCGTCCGAGCATGATCTAACTCTAGAAGAAGCAGCATGAGCGCTTTGGAGGAAATACCAGCTTGTGGGGAGAGTATGCGCTGCAGTTTGACGCTGGCTTTCGGCGTCCGCAAGCAGCGCTGGCTCGATCAGCACCGAGCGATGGGCAAACCGTCGAAGCGTACCCCAGGCCGCCTGTGTGGATTCGTGGCGAAACCTTATTATTTGCTCGTAACCGGGTTGAAACGGATACCCTTCGTATCTACTCTGGCTCCGCATAAGTGGAGGGACACCGCATATGACATTTACACTACTCTTTGCGGGATACGAGAAGCTTGCCGTAGCGAGCTAGCGGTTCCCGGCTCATGGCGATCCTTCATGCAGTTGACACTCGCACAGATGCACTCTAACGCGCTTGCCGTTACTGGCCCCAGATATATTTAGCTTTCTGTGACCATATCATGAAATATGTCGACGCCTATACGCCCAGCAGAAAGCACCCTAAATTCTCATCAGATCGTGCAACCTTCAGAACACCCCAAAGTTTGCAGCGCTATCGCCCCCGTTTAACTGTAGTTGGGCTGCTGCCACCTCACAGCTTAATTGATAAGCGCAGAAAAAGTATGCTCATTTGCTGTAGTGACTACCATATATATGGCCACTACTGCCTAGTTAGTGGTGCTAGTAAGATATCAACCTGTTGCACAGTTGTGCATCGCAAGGGTTGCCCACGGAATTGGGAATCGGCGAGATTTTCGGAGAAATTAGCTCTCCGATTTCTATTCAAGTCATTTGTTTGAAAACCTAGTTTAGTTTATCGTCATCAATTGTGTGTAATCCTAAGATGGTCGCCGCTGCACCTGACAGTGTGTCGATACTACAGATGGATCTAGCACTGTTTACCTACATCTCCTGGAGTTCCAGAGGCACGGTTTGTCTCCCAGCAACAGAGTAAAATGCCGTTAGTGCTGCATAACCGCATAATGCCAACATACCGCGTAAAACGTTTCGCCATGTGCCCAGAGAGTCGTGAGCGGTTGCTCTACCGGCCTTCCGTGAGACAGGCTGTGGCTTTCTCAGAACTGTCATGCAGGCCGTGAACACCTCTAAGAATCTAATGGATGGATGGCCGACATAATACCCACTTTTACACAGCAACGCGTTCCCAACGTTATCTGACGAAGCGAGCCACTACTTAGTCAAAGACATATTGTCTCCTGATACAGTGGATGTAGTGAATATTCACTGCATTCACGGCAAGATTGCCAACTGGCAGTTTACCGTGTTCACTGAGCAGGGTTAAGAATGCTTAAACATGGAATTGATGTGAATTGTTATTTACTGAGTAAGTACTTAATGAATGCGTTGGTCACTGTTTACCAAAAAGCGGTGTGATGTTTCGACTAGATAAAAGGGTAGCTGGAACTAAGTATAGCAAGATATTGCAACTTGCCGAGCCATCCTTTGTCTCAGCCTGAGCAACTCCCCTTCAGAAGGCCAGACCAAGGGGATTTTGGGGTCGTACGGATCATAGGGCCCTCGGAACTTGATCGCACCTTCCTCAATGGATGCATCTGCCCAAATATTCTACATAAGGCGAATTCGGAATTGGGAACGCACTTGGCCCTTCATAAAGTGAACACATTTCCTCTCAGGGAAAACAGCCACAGGACAAAATTTTTGAAAGCTCAATCGGGGGGTAAGGGCAAAAGCGACCCTTGGCGTAGACGTATGAAGAGCTATACTCAGTTTACTATTTTGAAATAACACCACTAAATTTTGCTAGAGGCAAGGAAACGTACAAACATCCCCAGTCGCTAGTTTTCTGTATTCGTTTTGACGATCAGTGCAAGCTCATTGAAAAATGTACAGCCGCCTTTAGTGAGGCAACAATTCCGGCTTGTATTTCAAATGTATGGCACCTGGACGTTTTGTAAACGCTATAAGGAAGGGCTCTATGTGTTGGTCTTCGTGATCGACTGTCTGCATGCATCGGAATTATGAACGGAAACTGCACCGTAAGGTTGGGTTCAAGACCCTCGTGCAATTTGGGGTGCCCATCCTCAGCTATCCTAGCGTCCATTTTCTCGTGCTTCTCAGCGGTAACAAGAGTCCTGTATCTTGTTGGAGGGTGTTTGCGAGTTGAACTAGATTGAACAAGTTTAAGAATTCCCAGTAAGCAGCTGACGTCCTGTCCAGTCACTAGACTCACTGAACCCGGCGGCCCAGGGGCCGGGGGTGGGGCAAGAGCCAGGTGCCAGAGATGAGTTGTTGTATCGCACCTCTTCCCGATTGGTGTTGCAAGACAACCCCGCATACGTGCACAACCAAGTCTTCTTTCGTGCAGACGATTGTTGAAGAGTTACTTGGTCTTCGATAGCTAGCCTGTACGCAAGTAACTTCACGCAGACCATGCTAAAACGCCCGTTCACTAGCACTCGTACAACTGTGCAGCGCGGAAACCAAATTTCTGCAGGGTCTTGCCTGCGCTCGGTGGGTCTCTTTCTTCCTCTTGCAGTTCCTGGCACCCGGATCAGCTTTGATTTCCTGCAAGTTAGCGCACAGCCTCGGTTTTTACTGACCCCACCTACTCTCTAACACCGTGTGCTGAGCGTGAGGTTCGTACGCAGTGACTCTCCGCACTCTGGACATCTGTTTATATTTCGCGTATCCATGCTAGCATGCAGAGAAAAGCTTTGCCCCTCCGTAGCGAAGTGAAAGAGACAGCCGAGACGTATTCGGAATTATATTATCCTGTTCTCAAACGACCATTTTGTCCTGCTCAAATTCGGTTAAAAGTCGAAGCAAGATAACACAAACCAAACCTCCCCGAACTTCCGTCACGAGTTGAGACACCCCGTTGGCGTAGGGGAGTAAGTAGCTGAGCAAGTAGCGTCGTCCAAGTTTTGAGGGAAGGCCAAAGGGCTGGCTCACAGACGTGCCGAAGACAGCTTCTGTATTTAACATGATGTAACGCGTCTCAGTCGGCAGTAAAGACTGTAACCTCCAGTTAGGATTTATAGTTCGAAAATCTTTGAACAAACACGTAGATCTTCTTAGTAGATCTTCTGGGGGATTTCGAACTGATCGAAGCGAACTTCGATCTAATAAGCTTTCGACTTCTTTGGTTCAAGCCACTATGAAACAAACCAGCCAATTGTTGTAGTTGTCGAACTCTGGGAGCTGACAAATATGCGAAACTGCGTTATTGGACGATGTATTGCATCCCAGAGATAGCTTTCTCACTAATAAGCGCGACCATTATATGAGTACACCGTGAGGCCTCCTTAAAACCTGAATTGCATGCATATCTGTCGGTTATATTTGCGCAGACCAGGCGCCGACTGATCCCCCCAGAAACGTTACGCTGGGGAGTGTACTCATCAGCAGTTGCGGTCGTACGAGGTAGGATGAAGCAAACTATGTTTCGTTTTTCATCGGCCTGCATTTGCCAATTCGTGGCCCGTAAATGGCAGACAAAAAATCCCACGCAGAAGCGTCCCTTCTCGCACGACGCCCCTAACAGACGATTTTTACTCTGTTTCTGCATTGCATACGGAACAATATCTCCCATATCTGTTTGGAATCGAAGGTAGACCATTTTGTGGCGATACAGATGCTTGCCGAACAAGTTGAGATAAGGGTTAGATAAGGGTTATCTGAGGCCATCAGCGTCCAATCACTTGGAGACTATCCCGGGATGGTAGGGTACCGAGAGCAGGAAAGTGAGGTTTTTGCAGTAGATACGCTAGTACAGATACGTAGATACGACTGCTGAGGGGCAAATTGCCAGAATAGCGGCAACCAAGTTAGAGCAACTAGGGGGAGTATTCGACTGCGTTGATCAGAAGTTCAAGCTTGCCATACTTGGCACACAGTAAATTACAGTGACAAGATAGCATTCGAGACGCTGTGACGCAGATTGTCCACGGCAACTGCAATGCCCACTACGGAATACTCTCGAGAGCCATAATTCAAATAGTCGACCACCGTCAGGACGAAGATGAACAAACTGGAAAAAGTAAAGCCAGTGGAAGTCGGAATACATCGAGCGAACCTTTTAGACGAGTTGGAAGCCGGTACCTGTCTCGACAGTGCGCTCAAGCAAAAAGGTTTCTGTGAGGTACGATAACTCAGCGGCATTTAGCGGGCGAAATTTAGAGCTAAATAAGCAATCGGAGTGCAATATGGCAACGGTGATGAGAAGAAGTTCCTACATAATCTAAAAATTAGAGGACGGCAAAGAATGGGGCAATGCAGAATCACGCGGAGTGCAGCTTTGACACTGGAGAGACAGTAAGACAACTTAAAGTATAGTGCGCGACACAGGGAGCACGTATATTACAGCCTGTACTGTGCTGCGGAACGACGGCGTGAGTGCTGTCTTGCATGAGCTATGCATTCTTAAAATAGTGCTTCGGATAAGCGTTCTACAGTCAGAAATATTGGCGAATTAGAGAGTCGGTCTCAAGAGGTTTCCTCTCACTTTAGATGCAAATGCTGCCGACCCTGCTGGAATTGGAAAGGGCTTGAAGAGGCAAAGGCGCCAAGTGTCGCGAAAAGAGACAACTCACAATGTACGTATGGAACAAACAATATAGCTGCGTAAAATTTACAGAAAGAAGTGTGTTTTTATAGGAGACCCCACGCATGAGCTCAAAAGGGCTGCGACGAGCAGGTGCACCCGGACGCCACCGGGGGGAGTCAGCCGGGAAGCCTGAGATTACCGGCGAGTTCAAATACCAGGGAGAGCCAATAGAGTAAGCCCTTGTTACCGGAGTTTTTCAGCCAATCCAGTTTTTAGAAAGGCCTTGGGAGCTGTATTGCTTCACTATTCTTGCGTAATACTTGGCCTGACGACTCGTGTCGTATAAAGGAGCATAGTGATCAATGCGGGGAAAATGCCTTTCCCCCCATCGGGGACCGCAGGAATACATCAGTTCATATTTATGGACGACGACTGAAAGCTGGCGAGCTCATACGTAGTAGTGTTCAAGCACCCCAGCGTCACTGTCTTGAGAGCTACAGTGGCGGCCGGCTGGGCCAATAAAGACCAAAAGCTGCTTTTTATATACATATACGGCGCACGGAGAACAGAATGAAACTCGACAATATGAACAAGTACAATATACTTTACAGCAACGTGGACTGCTCCGGCTCCACTCAATTTCTGGTGCTGCGAAAGCCCTACCAGAAATCATTTTTTGTTGGCTTGCCCCTTCCCTTCTGTAGGGGTGGTAACAATGTCAGCGCCTGCTCACGTAAGGAGGGTCACCAAATCAGAAGTGATGATCCGTACGCGAACGCGTGCGTCTGTTCATTGTTGTATATTCAACACCCGTTCGTTTGGGGGGCTCAAGATACGTTGGAGGATTTTCCAGGGGAACAGTTTGCAATACTGCCCTACCCTTTGGGAGGGTCCCTGCACTCTTTGTTATTTCGGTGTCGGCAAAGGAGGGAATACCTTGCCGAAGCACAGGCATGCTTTTTCTTTTGCCAGGCAGTGGCGGCAGTGGACGCTCTCCACACGCGCGGTGTTTTCCACGGGAACATTAGCTCGAAACAGCTTTTATTCATGGACCAAGCGAGAAGCCGCCTGAAGTTGTCATTGCTTGAAATAAAGGCACGCTCTTATGCTACGACTACCTACCAAGGCACCTCGGTACGCATGAATAATGCTCTTGCCACACCTGCCGACAAACAGGGTGAGGCGCGTGCTGACGTCAGAGCGCTTGGGCGGCTTTTATACGAATTATGTTGCCTTGAACCACCGCAGTACACGTGCTGCGTAGCGACTCGCGCCTCGCAATACCACATTGCAGAACAGGTAAATGGGAGAAGCTTGCGGAGCCAAACAAGCCGGGGCACCGTCTCTCGGGAAACGCCGGGCTTTAAACCGGAAAGTATAATGCACCGGCAACAGCTATACCCTCCGATTTCTCAGCGTTATCGGCCTGAAGTAGCACAGCTTGTGCACTTATTGCTCTTGGGGGAAGCGCACACACTTCCAACCGCTGCAGAGATTTTGGAACTGCCGTTTCTCGAGGCTTCACGTAAAGCGGTCACAGTGCAGCTATATATGTTCTCTCAAAATCAAGACGGTAGTACTATGGCAGTATGCGACTACGAGCCTCCAAGACTTCCACGGCACAGCAAGTCCGCTTTGCTGCAAGTGGATGCAGATACCGTTGAGAATGTGCAGCCGCTTTAACCTTCAACGCTCTGCAGCTGTAGGCGAAAATACATGTCCATATAAGTGGATATTCTACGTTTTTGCTAGGGAGACGGATCCACCGCCCAAAGTGCTGAATTCGACAAGGGCGTCGCTAACAGGCGAAGCAAAAGCTCGTTTTCGAGTCACCGCTTCCAGCGTATGCGAAGAGAACAAGCAGGGAAAGGGCAATGAAAACACAAAGCCCACCTCAACTGCACCAAGATGGAGTGATAACGTGCACTGCGGTGACCAGGTTTTCAAAAGAGGATTAAATCCCAGCGTTGGGAAGGTAAGAGGAGCGTCGACAGCTGCGAGCTTCCCTGCGAGAGGAAGTGCCGAAGGCACGGGATCGCTAGCGTCTGCTTTCTTTCAGGCTTCCAGTGGTGCTCAATCAAGTGCCCGCCCATTTGAAAATGTTACAGCGACTCCAGAAGATAAGCAGAACCTTCTAAGTTGCGTACCAAAAGGCGAAGAAAACCTTATATCTCATGGAATACAGAGAGATCCCGAATACTTTAGCTCTTTAGATGACACGTCTGCGGCTGTGGGCGACAAGAAGATGGACCAGCAGCGGGAGCTGAACGCGCATATGTTTGGAGAAGCTGCAGTGCATGCTGTGCTGACTGCGAGAAAACTTCGAAGAAAACAGGAAAATGCNGAAAGGGAGAGCCAGCTAGCCAAGATTCGTATCGAGTATGCTAAAGAGAGAAAGACTGTTGAAGATTCCGTCAGAAACCGGCTTCTGCAGGAAAACAGCGCGAGGCTACCCATGCATATCTCAGATGAGCAAGAAATGCTGACAGCGAGAGCACCCATTCCCACTAGCGATACCGCAGTAAGGCCCTAGTATAGATGAAATTCCCACCATTTTTTTAGTCAGCTGCAGATGCTGTGCCTGTGAAATCCTGTATGTGACCTCCGTTTTCATTATGCGCGCTGCAGACGAGAGTTTAACTTAGCATGATCATGCGAACCGAGAGAACTTCCTGCAGATGCACTTTGCTTCCTGAGCGCGAAATATCCTCGTTTGCGCTGCATGCGCTGTGCAGTGTACGTGTTGCTGCCTCAGTCCACGCAGCTGCTACTGCGGCCCCGCTCTTAGATCGCCGCCTCTTACGGCAGGCATTGATGCCGCAGCTGCCGCAGCGTCTGCTGCAGCCGAGTTCAGTGCAACAACGCTTCCGGATACGGTGCGCCAACGTGTTAAAAACTTTTAGACGAATATTGCAGCGTTATTGCATTGACAGTAATCGCATAAAAGAGAATGCACTCATAGCTTCTCTCACTGCATCCAGATATCACTTCTACCTGTAATTAGTTGGCCAAAAAGTTTCGCGACTCTCTTGAAGTAATCTGCGGAAATTAAACCGATGTCATTGCTTGCAGTCTCCAAAGATACAAGGAGTGGGTCACCAATACTGCCAAACTATGTATTGTGCAGCACATCAGGTGAACATGTGGGAGGGAGTGAACTGCTTCAGGAAGCAATAGTGACGTCTGCATACAGAGGCTTGTGTGAAAACCGGTTATGGAGCGCGTAGGCCCCTTATCTTATTCACGCAAAACAACAGTACTCTCCAGATAACTTCCACTGCAGCCGCCTGGAGCACGACTCCGGAGGAGGTCGATTAGACGGGCCTTCGCTTGGAGTCGCCCAAAAGCTAAAGTCTGAGATAGATTGCGTGAAGACCGATCAACTTCAGGTGCGGTTCAAAGGGAAATAATACCAAAGATTGGGGTATGACATCTTTGTGCCAACAACCACTGAAGGCTGCATTTAGGGCACCTAATGCCTCTAGTACGGTGGGGGCAGGTGTAGGAAGCTTCAGCGATGTTTTCCGAGCCTAGTCCCTCCATCAATCGAGATGTTATGTATATATATTGCCGCACATTGCTTGTGACAAGGCGCAGTTGGGGACAAATAAAAGTGAGAATGTTCAGCAAATATACTGGGGCTCCACAGCAAGTTCAAAGAAAGGTTCGTTCATCCCTTTCCTGCAAAATTCTTACCACTCACTAGTTGCGAAAGACTGGGAAAACAAGAGCGGCAGCAGCACACTGCAAGTTTCTAGACAATCCTGTGCAGATTCATTCGTTTTTGATGTAGCTGAAAGAGGTTCGATAGAGGAGACCCTCAGCCTTTCGCCAGAGCGCATTACCCCTCTCCTAACGAAGAAGGAGAGGCTGGAAATGACCGCGCAGGATCTGTCTAAAAAATGCGGGCTATGCGAGGAAGAACAAGACGCCAGCGTGCAAGATGATGCCACAGACTATTCCTTTGCTAATTGCACTCTGGCTAATGAGGTTGTCGGGCAACAACAACTGCGCGTTCTGCCGTTTGCCTCGTGGGAATCCATAGAGTCTAATCGATGCTTCACGAGTAAGAGAGCTTCACGGTCGGACATCATAGGCGTTCCTTCGTCTGATTTAACAGGGCTATCCACCCTTCAGCGACACAGCACGCTATGGGCATCTGAGCAGCAGCCAGCTCTCCACGTTCTCGTAGGGCTGCGAGATCACAACACATGCTGCAGCTGTACCGAAGAATCCCAACTTTTGCCTGTCGCCCACTTCGGTCTTTCTTCCACCGGCTGCTCCAATTAGCACTCCGAAACCTTGAAGTGCGTACAGAAAGCCATGACAATATCGAACCGACTTACGGTTATCAAGCTGCTAGGTTTTTGATCCTGCATTTCTGATGCTTCTAGCGAATGCCAAGCTGTATAGGAAAATGTGTGAAAAAACCCTTACAGCAGGCCAGCTAGAGGGACTTTGGAGCTTTAGTGATCATAGGCCCGTCGGAACTTCGCACTTTCGTCAATTGATGCGCACAAGCAATGCCCGCAGCTATGCGTCTTCTGCCCTCAACGATAAGACAAAGCACGCAAAAGCCCAACTGTGAGACCTGATAAGGATCCAAGTTACCTCACACGATAGGGTGTTGTGAATCCATAACACTTGAACTACTGCTCGCCCAGGAAGCTGATGATGTGTGGGCTGAGTCCTCATTCCCTCACATGCTATGCCGATGTTTGTTCATGATAACAAAGAATATTACACTTTAGTATAATATCTGCAGTAAGCATGACATATTAATAGGCTATCCCTCTGAGAGACTGCTACGGGGCGCATCCTTCGAACCCCAGTGCCGAATATAACGAGACGGCAGGCAAATGTTGACTCACATCCTCAACTAGACTCTCCTGTGCTACGGAGACTCAGATGATTCAGCAAAATAACGAAGATAACAATGCTTAAAGGATGTTTCTTCTCTTATTTTAGTCTCAGACTTGTTCTGTTTGCAACCCCACTAGACCCGGCCTTAAGGGTTGGGAGGAGACGGCCTGAGATGTTGCGACACCTTTTGCACCAAATCTCATGTCAGCCTCTCCCATAGTCATAACAATGCGCCTCTGTGTAAACAATATCAAATAAATTCATCAACAAAACATTCATCAATAAACATGAATCGGCACTCACGCACATTCCCATTGTTCAATCGACCCTCACTCTAGCACAACGAGCACGGCAGTCTTTTCCGTGGCTATAGTGAGTATTCACTATACCAGGTCAGGGACTGAAAGCGGATATCACTGTTTTCTGGAAACTCGTATCTTAAGTATTTTGACTCTCGTGCACCTCGCAGCTGTCCCCAGATAAGACCGAGGACTCTCGTAATAAGCTGCTTTTGGGGAGTCTTATTTTTGGGTAAACGGACTCTACGGCAGCTCTTCGCAGTTGTTTTCTGAGACTGAGCACTCCCGTTGGGAGCACGCTACGGAGGGAAGACAACTGTAGTGTTGACACGTTTTTACACTCCACGTGACGCATAGAGCCCTTTTATGTGAAACAACGCAACTACAAAGCGAATATTTGGTGTTTTAGAGTTGTCATCTTGCTGAGATAGCATCAGTCCAACAGCATCGGTTGTTAAAAAGTAGGGTATGTCGAAATGTCAGAGAGTGCGAGCACCGGGTATCTTGTCAGGTGTCTGATGAAGCTCTTGGCGGTTGCATCTTCACTGTCTGTCCATGTAAACTGCCCTGCCCTTCCTTCTTATATAGACAGCTAGATGGGCGGCAATGAGAGCGAACTTGCGTATGGAGTTCTTCATTCTCTGTCCATACTGCCATGTCCGTCCTTTTTATACAGACAGTTAGAGGGGCTGCAATGCGAGCGGATTTGGGTATAGAGTTTCGGCACAAGACTTTGAAACATCTGAACGTCCTTGCGAGTGTGCAGTGCAACGTGACCACGTCCAATTTTCGCCATATCTGGTCCAATTCCCGTTACACACCGATGAAAGCTCAAGACACTAACTGTTCCGATGAAAATTGACACTTTGTAGCCTCTGTAAACCTTGCATTTGCACATACCAGCTGCAGAGGGCGCTGCAGGTGCTGGATGTGCTCCTGCACATTCTGGCTGAGCGCATGCGCATGATGCACGCATATAACCATTCATCTCACATTGAACACCCCTCAAACACCGGGACTACACTCTCTCTGCGGTTGGGCAGTACACTCTAGAGCTTCTCTGCGTCTCCGTCAAAACGTTGCTTCTAGAAACTCAACGAGGCGACATATATCCACACCACTGCACACCCGACACCCCAGCGACCTACCCCTTGCTTACCTCCCTCACTGCACGCACAGCACGACCACTAGTCTATGCATATATTAATTAACTAGTACCAAGCAGAATTTTTTTCTGCAACGAAAAAATCGTTGAGGACAGCGTGGTACTACACGAAAACCGCTGCGAAACGGTACACGCGCAACGCTATGCAGACTGAGACTTGTCCACAGTGGAAAACCGGTCATTCAGCTCCTTATCGAACTCTCACAAAAAGCAACATTATTACCAAACTCTGGCCATTTATCATAACTCGAGCATGCATTCGTAATTTTATCTGCCTTGCCAGTTCGTGGTAGGGGTGGCAGACTGCAGGGCTGGCCGAGCTCACGCCACGAGCCCTTGCAGTGACACCCTGTTTGCTTATCGCTGCTTGCTGGTGCGTCAAAGTGATACATCTTGCACTCTAATGCTTTTTTGGTTCGCATCTACTTCTGTTGCCTGATTACTCTCTGCCGCTCTCTCCAGAGCACTACCCCAGTCGTGCAGCTTCCGGCTCTAGCGGCGCGGGTGTTACTGTTCAACGCTAACTGACCCATCCTCTTTGGTCAGTTTTTCTCAACTCTTTGAATTCCTTTTTGTCTTTAAAATGGACGGCGCTGGAAAAGTTGGAGGAAAGGTGGGAGGAAAGGTTGGCGGTAAAGTTGGTGGCATGGGCAAGGGTGGTAAGGGCAAGGCCGGAAGCGGGAAAGGCAAGAAAGCTCCTCTTTCTCGCGCTGCTCGCGCTGGTCTCCAGTTCCCAGTTGGTCGTGTTCATAGAATGCTGAAGAGCCGCATTTCCTCAGAAGGTGAGCAAGCTTTTCTTCATTACCCCCTCCCCCTCCCCCCCCCTCAGTTTTGATGTACCCATCGCCAGGCCCTGGTTGCGACGAGCAACCGGTGAATGGTCCGCCTTTTCTCTCCTCATTTAATGTTCTTTTTTTTGTTTTTATTTCGTCATGCTGGTGAGAAGCTGGGCAGAATATAACTAGTCTTACCGAGGGGGGGTATGGGGGGGGGGGGNGGGGGGGGGAGTTTGTTGTCGCGATTGATGCGGGGGTTTATACCGTGTCTGGACATC
This sequence comes from Eimeria mitis, assembly GCF_000499745.2. Taxonomy (NCBI): domain Eukaryota; phylum Apicomplexa; class Conoidasida; order Eucoccidiorida; family Eimeriidae; genus Eimeria; species Eimeria mitis. The sequence continues at coordinate 29,277 of NW_024015690.1, forward strand.
GATATGCATTGCTCATCTCGCGGCATGGTTGCCAATCCATTAACCAGCTCGAGGAATTGCGGTTCAACTGCAGAAATGTTCGACCTTTCTGCATGGGGGGGGTGGCCTCGCCGCAGTCAGCAGCGCAGACATAGGTGGACAGGCAGATGCAGCGGTGTAGTCCTGTCTTAGTATGCTACATGACCAGGGCATAATGTGATGTTTTACATTTGGGTCTAGTGTGTGTGTATGTGCGGGTGCGTGTACCTGTGTACTGATTGACGTGCCTTTAAATGCTGCTGGTGTTGCTGCATCTTCTTCAGATGTGTCATTATCATTAACGGGGGTAAATGCTTTTTGCGAACAGGTCGTGTTGGCTCAACTGCCGCCGTCTATGCCTCTGCCATATTGGAGTACCTCACAGCAGAGGTTCTTGAGTTGGCTGGAAATGCATCGAAAGATCTGAAAGTGAAGAGAATTACACCCCGTCACCTACAACTTGCGATTCGTGGTGAGATTCGGAAATGCCCCGATAGTCATCCGTGTGTTCTGTGCGAGCTGCTGAGTTAGGAGTTGCTGCTTTGCTGTATTATCTCTGCAGGTGACGAGGAGTTGGACACGCTGATTAAGGCTACGATTGCAGGCGGTGGTGTCATTCCGCACATCCACAGGTCGCTGATGACCAAAGGTCCCACTACGCAGCCTCTGAAGAAACCCAAGAAGCCAGAGCTCGAGTAGTTGACGCCAATTGCAGGATCAGTTTTCGGGCAGGCCGTAGAACNAAACCCAAGAAGCCAGAGCTCGAGTAGTTGACGCCAATTGCAGGATCAGTTTTCGGGCAGGCCGTAGAACAGCAGAAAACGCAGGCGTGCCCCCGACCAAATTAGTCTTGCTGAACATCAATTCAGTTCCAGACTTTGGGATATTTGCTAAGCTTTACAGGGAAACTTGCTAATTATTGTTAGTGTCCGTAGTGTTTTTCTAGATGAGAAAATACGGGACTAGTTCCGAATATTACTTACACTTCGAAGCACCCCAGGCCACAGGGACTGAGTTGACCGTTTTGTGTTTAGCACGGACGCAGTTGCATTTTTATGTGCACTTTTTTGAATAAAGACAGGCACGTGGGCGTAAGCCCATAGAACGAGGGCGGTCGAATGCAACTCGTACCCACTCATAGGCCGAAAGGCGGCGGTACGGATTGTGGCTGTGCCATGAGAGTCAATTGTTACAACCGTTATTGAGCTCAAGTAAGGGGATGCTACGTGCATTTTTTTTTGGTTGTGCGTATTTTCACAGCACTTGCGTTGTATAGTTCCGTCTGCCTTGATTGGGTGGTTCGAGACTCCACCTACTTGCTAGAGGCCAAAGCAGCTCGCTCCGTTCGTTGCCGCTATCGAATGCACGGAAGCAGAGGGGTGGACCGTGTCTGTTGCCATAGTTATATTGATGCGAAGATTAGCTCACGACGTTTTATAGAGATGTCTCTTCGAAGCTACGTGGTTACTGGCCGGATGAGGGCCAGCTTCATATGAAGCTGGAGGATGCGCTTGGTGTATCCATGCGTAGTCGGTGGCCTATTAAGCATTTGGCAGTGCTAAGCGTATGACCAACAAGGCTAAATCAGAATTGCTTCGTCAGCGCAGTCCTTGGCAAGCCCTGTTTGGCAGCCCTCAAGGTCCCCTAGGGTCCTGTTCGTGGTGCAAGCCGGGGGGACATATTGGACTCTTCACTTGATTGGCTACAGGCGTCCTTAGTGAAGTCACTACTGTGGGAGTGCAAGAAAATACAATATACTGCAGTGCCATATAATACAGCATCTGCAAAAGAGTGGTATAGGAGGGAAACAAATGTGTTCCAGACAGAACGCGGCAGTGAACAGCTTCGGCCGGACCACCGTCTGGCCGTCGGGCTAACAATGTTGAGAAAGGAGAAGCCTACGACATTCCTAGAGCTAAAAAATCGATTTGTTCCAGAAATAAGCCCAATGTTTTAGAGGGCTCACCTCCATCAGTTTTTGCACAGTTCCGTCCCGCTGCAGCCCGCAGGCGGCCAAGGCTTCCGCTAGCCAAACACGTGTAGATGAATTCTTGCTAGAACGAGTACATGCACTTCAGCGCGTGCAAGCTTGCTATTTGGTGCCAACCACGCTCGTAGCAAGTGCCTACGGTGTTAGCGTATGCATCAACAGTTCTCGGTGGTCTGCTGGCACTTGATGTAACACTGTCTGTCCGACGTTAGCACAGGAACACTCACTTGCCACTGGTAAGCTGCCTGCAAGCAAACACAAGTGCTCAACAAGTGTCATATAGAAAAGAAATCTTCGTTGTACCGGCATGCGGGGCGGCCGTCTCGCATCATTAGTTGCGGCGAAGTGCGCTGCAACTCATTTTATCCTGCCTCCTCCCCCCAACTCCAGGGCCTGCACTGCTGCTCCCAGTACAGCTGGAGACATCAGATGGATGTCAGCTGCATTTAGGTAATTCTTACGGGCTGGTCATGATGTGCCATCGGGCGGGTAGGNGTGCGTTCCCACCAAGGAAAATTCAGCGTGAATGCCTCTGCGTGCATCGCTGTTTTCGCGTAGTTGGTCTGTGCATCCCCGCTTGCGTGCAGGCTGGCCACTGAGGGCCAAGTAAGTGCTCAACAACCAATTGTTAGTTTATGCAGCAAACGGGGTTTGGTGATAGATGCACATGGAGATGCTTTGCAGCACGAGTTGCACACGGGTGTATTGCAACATGTCTCAGCTCATTTCATCTCTTCCGGCCCCTGGCCCTTGTGCCGCCTGTCCTAGGCCTCCTGGTGACTGGAGAGGTGGCAAGCGGCTTTTGGTAAATATTGCCTCAAGTATTTCGACTCGATAAGATCTCATCGCCGTCTTCCAATAAGACCGAGGACTCGTTACACTCTGCAACATCTCATCGTCCACCGGCGCAGGCGCGGGCCACGAATTCCCCTCGCCCCCCTTCCACCCCGCCCGCCCAAGAATTCTCAATTAACATGTCCCTGCAGTTTAGGAGGTACATTTAGTAGGTCGAAGAACATACGGATTTATGCTTATTTTGCAACTCAGAATATGGATTGCCGTCTTGTATCTATCGTCGGGATGTACTGGGTGGGATATGCAATAACGCGTCGACGAACTCGAATGATGAGTGGCCTGCCATGCTGTACGAGCGGTCAAGTGGTTCGTCAACTCAGGGCTTCGGAAAATATTGCATTGCCATACCTTTATTGAGGTGATTGAAGTCGACGCGCACACCCCGCCGACGGCATGCATGCATTTCCACTCCGTTCCAGGCAGTGCCTCTGCATTGTACTGTACTCCGCTGGCTCCCGTCTGCTTGAGGCGCATAGTCCACTGCTATTACTGTACACTACTATTACTGTAGAGAATGACAGTGCTGTTGCATGCGCTGAGAGATCCACACTCTCACAGGTTCCCCGTACAAAGATTTCAACCACCATGTCTTCTGGAGGCCGCATGTGTGCCCTTTATTGACTCATTCGCTGCATGCGTATGACTACGTCGTGGTGAACTACTCCCAGGTAGAAGCCCAAAACCTTGGTATTATGGCCCTATCCTGAAGTAAGTTCGCATTTTACACCCACATTTTTGCCAAACTGCGTGTCCTGTATGCCATCAGCGGAGCGTTGTCGAAAAGACTGCGCTAACGAATAGACAGATAGGTTGCACCTCCTCGCCATAGCTTCGCATATCATATTCACTTCGCAGCATGCATCAAATGATGTTGGCAACTCCTGAAGCGTAACAAGCGCTTGGATCCACCCATCCAAGCTCGTAGTAACTTTCGGGAGTTTCTAGTGTCATTTGACACTATTGAGAACTGTTAAACACTTACGTGGGCCTGAATTGAATTGCCAGCCCGCACGCAAGTAATGAGCAGGGGTTGGGCCAATCCCAAAGTGTGGGAACAAGCCTTAAAATAGGAGAAAATTGAAACAGCAGACGGCGGCGGCTCTAACCGAGCTACAGGTAGACGGAGGAGCACTGATCACTGAACAGAAGAAAGTCGCTTCTGCAGCCCAATATATATATATATATATATATATATATATATATATATATATATATATATATATATATATATATATGAACAAGCCCTACCTCACGGCGGAGCAGCCATAGCTGAAACATAGAATGCAGCAAAATTCTGAGCTGAGCTGCACAGCTTCACGTCTGCAGTCGCTTCCGTTGAGTAGAAGACGGCCTGTCAATATTCCTGGGAAATCGATCTGCGCAGTCAGTCCTCTGAAACGCACTCTAGCTTCTGGGCTCCTCGCTAGTTTAGGCAGCATATTTCTTTTCTTTGAGTTTTCCGGGTTATTATGGATGCGTCTAAGTTCTCACTCTCCCCTACTGGGTCCCTCTGGCTTTGACATTGCTGTTGCTTTGTCGGTTGTGCTGGGAAATTCCGGTGGTTCCCCAAGCGGTTTTAGGAATTATTAATATTGTGGTGGCATCCGCAGGCTGGCGGTTAGTCAACGATGTAGGCCAGAGCATTAATCCAACCCAACGCACGGGGAACGTTGAAGGTGGCCGATGGACGTTGCTTGTTGTGGTTTTTCGTCCGGCGTTCTTCCGCTTTCTTATGCATTTCAGCTGAAGCTCTGAAAGCCAGCAACTGCGGGCGTACGGGGCTAGCTTGCAACAACCAGGACCAACATCGGGTCAGAGAACAGTCTTTCAGTGTAGACCAGGCATGTCGGCCAATCATATTCTCGAAGACGGCACAATTGTATTGGAGTCCATCCATCAAAATGAATGAGCTTACTAATTTGGTGATTTCTACGGTGTACAGAGTCATATGCAATGGAGGGGCGTGTGTTTGGTGCGTTCAGCTTGACCGTTTGCCTCCGGGAGTTCCGCAGGGGGATATTTACGGTCGATATTAAGCCGCTGCATGAATTTGCGCCAGTCGGTGCTAGCGAATTCCGGGTCCCTGTCAGTAATGACGTTTTTCAGTAAACTGTGGAGCTTCCAGAGAGGATTGATGAATTACTGTGCGACTCCTTTTACTGGAATGGAATTCGGAAAACAGCAGGAATTGGATGTGCCTGTTGAGGCTGTCCACGACGGCATAGGTCCTGTCACATGCTGTGAACGATGGAAATCGGCTGTGAAATCAATTGAGATATCCGTCGAGAGTTGTTCGTGTATCAAACAACCCTGCAGAAATCCTTGTTTGAGGCCGTTCTGCAGATGTTGGCGTTGCCATTCCGGAAAAGTGATGACATTTTCCTCGGCGGAGGGGAGATTCTAAAGCCAAAAAACGGCTCTTTCAGCTCTCTCCAATGTTGCATTAGCCCGACGATGGCCCGGTAAAACGAGATCGTGCGTTTTGGGTAGAACATCTGTGCAAAGTGATGCTGGAACCAATAGTCTTCCGAGTTTACGGTTTGTTTGGTACCACATCTGGTCGTTGTCTATGTTGTAGTGCTTAAGGCGCCGCCCGTTGTTGAGCGTATTGTAGTGCCTGGCACTACAATGCCAGTATCGGCCAGGCCGGAGACATGGTAGGTAACTAACGGTAAGCACAAATGCCCTAAACGAACGGGTCAACTAATCATTTCATACAACTATAGTAGGATGAGAAGCGTCTATACAAGTGAAGAAGCGAGACTGTGAACGGGTGTAGGCGTGGCCGGGGAGCGGTGCGAGTATCCTCCCAGTGCTGGCGCGACGATCCCAGGCTGCAACCCTAGCGGAAACCCCAACGCCGTGAGGTCGATCTATGCTGCCGCTGAATAACATATCATTTTCCCCTCTAATGTTACAGGCCGTTATCGTTGTGATCCCTTCGCATTCCATTGCATTGTCTGTCTGGTGCTCGTCTCTAGGCTAGGATGCGCCACGTGTGCACATTGATTCCATTCGCCTTGGTTCTGTAGCGGTATCCGCTCCTACGCTTATCGCGGAGACAAATACTTACCGTTATATCAATACTGAGGAGCATCTTCGGTCCTCAGAAGCTTCACGGTTTCTGAGTCTGCCGCTGAAACCCAGCGCACTACACTTAGCGAGAACGTCAGTTGCGTGGGCATCAGAAGAGTACGAAAAACGCAGTTTGGAAAGGAGGCGGGGACCATATCAGACAAGCGCAGTTGCAGCACACAGCGCCTGATCCATATGGTTCCGTATTTCGGCATACACGTTGGTCACTCGATATGCTTGACGGTGAAGACGGACTGCGGGAGCCAGAAAAGCCACCAAACAACTTGCATTGTCGCAGTCTAAAAACATTTTCTTCAGGCGCATCAGGGATTGATGTTCGGTTTGGACCGTGGAGCGCCTGCCATATGGATAACGCCGACAGTTTTTTTACTTCCTACCCAGCCGTCTTCAGCTCTTTCTCACGTACCACCTACTTCTGCTCCCCTTCTGTGAATTTGTCTGAATTGCAGGCGATTGCCGATGAGTTGGTGCNTTGGTGCATTTTTCAATCGCTGCCTTGGTGAAAGAACATGTCCCCGACTACTGTGTCATTTGCGTCGGTTGTTACAACCGAGCATTGGTAGACTGTCACGTGTTTCAAGAGGCTTCTTACTGGCTGCGTCTTCATTCTCTACACATATAAGGTGGTTGTTTTTCTCATCAGATCAAGTAGAGAGGTGACACCACATGGCACACACTTATATTCTAGTTTGCGGGTGCGGGTTTGAAACGCAGTCGCGTGCCCACCTTCAGAACGTTTTACAACGTGCAAACACGCCTGTGCTAGGCCAAAAGATGAATGGACTAAGGAACCCTGCAAACGTTCAAGTAGTTCGTCGGTCTGCGATATCAGAAACACTTATTTTAGCGCAATTTTGTTGAGTTACTTTGAGTCAACGCAGTTGCCCCGCTTTCCATCGTTCTTCTTCGCCAGCAACGGACTGCATCCAGTCGCGTTAGTTGACGGCTTAACTTTGGGCTGTAAAAGCTGCTTTATTCCCCTCAGGTGCTGCTTACGTACTCCAGCATCCCAGTGATTTGCATCCCTTAGTTCCCTTTCAACCTCCCATCCGGTTACCCGTTCCCTCTGCATGGGACAACCCTTCTATGAACTAGTGGGGCAAGACTTCGGAATCCGCCGTTGGATGACTCCTCACCAAAGACTGAGACATCTCGAAATAGCGTTCTATCAACTGTTTCCCCTTTCTACCCTTCTCAGTTCTGCTGTACCCTGTTCCCTTGCCGACCCGGGAATAAACCCAGATCGCTGCGCATGGTGGTTCAGATGCGCTCTGGGAAAGCGGTACCCTTTCTTGGACGCAGTTACCACTTTTGCGTTTCCCTTTCCTACAGAGAGAGTTTCCGCAGCAACTGTAAGTCTTAGGGTGAACTTTGAAGACGAAGATATAAGTTGAACGAATCCAGGAACAATGTTGCCTCCTCATCGCGGCGAGGGTCATATCTGGACAGCCGACAAAGGCTGAGGCAATCTTTATGCATTGTTTTTGGTGAAAAGGCCTCTTTGGCAGGATAAGGTGCAGCTAGTGCAATTGCCGTTTTTTGACTTTTCCCTAATAATCGCTGCTATGCACCAGGCCGCCTTGCCGTGCAGGTGTGGTTCGTTGCTTGCGCCTATCCCGATGAATATTGCAGTGGACCCAAGTCTAACGAGAGCCCTAGAGTTAATTCAAGGACTGTGGTGATCTGAAGTAGACCCAAATACTAAATATAAGAGTCTACAGAAACGCAGCTGACATCTTCTCTTGTCACCAGGCGGCCNCGCACTCTGCCGCAACTCTTGCTGGTAGGCACCCCGAGATGCATGCACGACGAAGCCCCTTTTCCTGTATGCATGAACACTATCGAAAATCGTTGAACACATACTTGGCCCTCAATTGCCCGCCTATAAGCAAGTAGAAAAACACATGCCAACTTCACACAGAGATGCTACACTTTTGCAATGCAACCCCATGGAAGCATCACCAAGGTCCCTTCGGATGCACGAACGAGCACTGTCAAGAATTTTTAAGCATTTGCTTGGCCCTCATTAGCCAGCCTGCACACAAGTAGAAATAGTACCAACTTGATAGAGGCCATGCTACAATTGTTGCGCATAAGTAAAGACGTATGAATCAATCTCGGACAGAGAATCGGACAGAGAATGTTCCACACACTGTCGTTGTAAGGTTGAAGGCATATTCTTGCACTCCCAAGATTTGTAATGCCACACGCTCCACATGCAGCTCAGACGGAACATCGATTAACGAATAATTCAGGGAATGCTGAATCACCCGCACATGCACACCGCTGGTTGTTGTATAGCTTTATGAGCTACACCAACATTTGGGACAAATAAATCCCGTGCTTTTTTATTTACTATTAGAAGCCACACTCGCTGCTTAGCTCTTCTAATCGTGGCCTCTATCGTATCCCGTTCATGCGAAGTCACGCATGTATCACGTGGGTGGTGAGAACTGCAGACGAGCTTCCGAACGTGCCACGTGAATATAGGGCGAAATGAGTGGGGCTTTTTATTATTTGGAATTCATGTAGTAATCTTTTTGGCAGTTGCTGCAGTAGAATATTACGGCTCGGGTGTCAGCTTACTTGGGCTGTCGCCGCCGGGCCTGCTAGTCTGCAGGGGGCATGCAGGGGCCTCAATATAAAACTTTCCGACAACCGAACGCCACATTAGCTGCGTTTGCTTTGAAACAGCTACGTATATTGGGGCAAGTGTGAAGGTGCTTTCTGCCAGCTCAAGAAGTGCCGAAGCATTCCTAGGAGCGCCGCCACGATGGCATAGCGACGACCATTGTTGTTGCAACCGCTATAAAAAGGCGAAGACATTTGGGAAAGTGGTGTATTCTTCCTGACTCTATCAATACTGGCTCATGGATGCGCCAAGCGGCGAGCTGCTTGCATTGGGTCATCCCACACGGCAACGTGGCATTACAGTCGGTGCTGGCCCCTAGTTATCTTGGAACTTGAGGTCATAGGGGCGCTCTTCACCATACATGTGTTGTGAGTATTTGAATTGGACGCTCAAAGTAAGATTGACGCAATACGCAGGCTCAAATAGCGGGAATGGACGGCCACGGCGAGCTGGTGACCTTAGAGGAGGGGTGGACCAAACTGCGTCTCCAGGGGATTGAAAAGGTTCAGCGATTCCTGGAGCAGCGACCCGAGCGAGGCCATACAACCAAACGCGTCTGTGTGGTTTCGAACGAGGACTACGCCGCTATATACACGTAAGGGGGGCAATAATCCCTACCTGTGCCCGCAAATCACCCGCTATATGCACGTAAGGGCGCATTAATCCCTTTGTGCCTTTACAAACTAGCAGTCCGGTACACCCAGCACGATGACTTCNTAATGTGTGGCTTGTCACCTACCTAAGACCAGTGACTCTGCTGTGACTTGCCCTTACCACCCATTCAGTTTGGTGGAGCGATTGATGCAGGATGGTCTACACGATGTGCACACAGAGGTCTCCATACAACTTTTCACAGGATCTGTATCAGCTTTATGGAGACTCTATCGTTCGTTACGTCCACTCTACGGTAAGGCATCACATTTTTAAGCGAGGGCGACAGCTGGCAAAGACGTAAGCCTTGGCGTTCAATTTCTTTCTCCAGTTTTTCAGTAATCACCTATTACTACCTTCTTCCTTTGGCGTATAGTATGCGCTTTGGTGCACACATTGGAGGGTGATTGCGAATGTTAGGAACCTGAATGGGCTTCTTGTTTTTACCCTGTCTTAAGGTCCTACCCTCTCTGGAGAATCGGAGAGGCTCCGATCTTCTAGAAGAGTTGCTTTGTCGATGGGAAAACCACCGCACCCTAGTGAAGTGGCTACAAAAATTCTTCGCCTATCTAGACCGTTACTACGTCAAGATGTACATGGAAGCGCCCCTTGTGAAGAGAGGGATTGCGATTTTCAAGGACCATGTAGGCTAAGGCTGGGTCTCCAGCAGAAAGGCTACCCTGTTAAGTCCCCCAACGCTCAGTTCGTGTTTATGATTATGTTATGTGTTTATGTTTTATGAGCATTACCAGTGGTTCGTAACGCGCTGACCCCTTGCAGGTCTTCGAACGAGTGAAGCAGCCAGTATCTGCTGCAATCGAAGAAGCGATCCGGCGCCAGCGGGAAGGTACGTCGATGCTACCGATGAACCCGTCGTTGCATACAGCTCCAGCCAGGCTAGCCGAAACGTGACGCACCCTGGGTGGCGGCCTCCATTGATTTGGTTAGTATGAGGAGGAGGCTGCTGTCTTCACCATATGCATGCACTTTCCGTAGGAGAGTCTCTTGATGAAGAGAGCGTGGCACAGCTGGTATGCATGTACATTGGTCTTGACCCTGAAGATGAAGGCCTGGGCCTGTACCAGCGTGAGTTGGAGGATTTGCTTCTGGCTTCCACAAAGCAGTTTTACGACCGCAAGGCCCGAGAGTGGATAGCAAGCAGCACATTTGCCGAGTACCTGCAGCTGACAGAGGTGAGCATTCTTACTGCAAGTGTGCTTACAAGCTAGTGCAATCGCCGTACCCCCACATAATTTCTTTTGACATGTGCTATATCCTGATTTGGCTAATGTTCGACTTATTTTCTAAGAATAAGCAGTATACTTGGGTCTTTACGAATGCTTCGTTATTTTTGATTCCCGACTCGCAGGCTGCGCTTGAGGCTGAAGCGCGCAGATGCGAACGGTATCTTCACAGCAGCAGCAGTAGTAAACTGCTGGGCGTCGTCGTCAAGAGTACCTTGCAGCAGCATCAGCAGGAACTTCTGGAAAAGGATACTGCTATTCCCTTTTTGCTTGCTGGGGAGGGGCGAGCTGAATTACGACTGGCGCATAGACTGTTTGCCCTCGTCGATGGAGCAGTTGAGGACTTGGCGAAGCAGTTTAAGATGTACATCTCTGCATGTGGAGAAAAGGTAGGGAGCAAGATTAACCCGTGCTTTAACAGGCATGCTCGATACGCGAGCTGGGTGTTTCCGTGCAAATTTTCCAATAATTTCTGTGGCACTCTCAACCTCACCTTGAGTTCTTTCTAAATCGATTTTTTGCGGTTTGCTGTATTCTGGTTTCCTTAGCTGGTGCAGCAACGGATTGCCGCAGTGCGCGAGACGCAGCAGATGAGGGCGCAAGGTTCGAACAGCAGCAACAGCAATGCCACGCTGTCACAGCAGCAGCAGAGGCAACAGGACATCATCTGTGAGCATCGGTTTGTGGAGAGCGTGCTGGATTTACACGACAGATTCAAGAGTATTACGCTGGACTGCTTCCGCGCTCAGCCACGAATTTCGCAGGATGCTTTTGGATCTTCAACGCGGCCTGCCCCTCAGGCTGATTCTTTGTTTCAGAAGGCATTAAAAGAAGGTCCGTGCGGCGTTGCCGATGTTCACTCGTTCCAATAAGGGATAGTTGCCACACTGTTGTGGACACAAATTGCCGTGTTGCCATGCGTGTAAGCTTTCACTGTTTTTGCCGTCATTGCTTCAGCATTCGAAAGCTTTGTCAACGCGCAGTCTCTGCAACCCCCCTTTGCCCAGTTACTGGCTTCGTTCTGTGATCGGATCTTGAGAAAGGCAGGAGGTAAGACATACTCTTCCATATTGCATATGTTGCTTATATATACTGTATGTTACGGTATAAACGAGTAGTCGAGACGGTTGTCGTCCTTGCGGCATACGCGGCTGGGGCTGTTTCCTTCTTCGAGGCATGGATCGTTCTATTTTCTGGCCTGCTTATTCGGGAGAGTGAAGCCCATTCCTGTTTTGAATTTTTTCTAGACTCTGCACATCGTTGCAAAAAGGCTAGGCTGTTGTTGTTTTTCAGGCGAGCGAATGGGCGACGAAGAAATCGAAGAATGCCTTATGAAGGTAGTAGAAATATTCAACTACGTTACAGACAAAGACCTGTTCGCTGAGCAATACAGGTGGGCGTCATGCTGCGGCTGGATCCTTTGACAGGTGCAGTATCAACACTTGCCGCAAATAGTGTGACAGACCTGACTCGCGTTTGCGTAAGTTGAAAGTATCGCTTTGCTAGGGGTGCTCTGCGTGCTATCTTCCGGCAGAACGCAGTTGGGTCGCCGGCTGCTGCACGAGACCTCGGCATCAATTGAGTTGGAACGGCTTTTGATAGCGAAGTTACGTCTCAAATGCGGTGCTCACTTCACAGCAAAAGTGGAGGGGATGGTCAACGACCTGCAAGTTGCTGCTGGTCTAATGCGTGCTTTTCAGCAGCAGCAGCAAGAAGAGCAACTGAAGAAACAAGCGGATCAGCGTGATCAAAGACTGGATGACTCTGCAGCCCGCCTGAAGGATGCATCCGTTCCAGCCGCGTCAGTGGAGACGGTAATGATAGGTGACGTGGAATTCTCTGTGCAAGCGCTGAGCACTGCGCACTGGCCAACCTATCCAGGCAAGCGCGAACAGGACTTTACAGTTAGCGTTTTCCCTACAGTCTGCGCAGATTTTGCTCAGGGCGCACATCTAAACTTTAGTTGGCTCCCATAAGTCACGAATATCTCAAGCAGAGTGAGCCGTTTTGCATCCGTTATCAGTGAACACAGCGTTGCTTACGGTTTGGTTCCGGTGCCTGCAGCACCTGATTTGCGCCTGCCACCAGAATTAGCTCAGTGCGTGGGGATATTTGAGCAATTCTACGCATCACAGACTCAACACCGGAAGCTAACATGGGTTAATTCATTAGGTAAGCCAATTATGGATGATGAGCACGCCCACAGCGGAAAGCCCTTTTATCTCGGAGTGCGGACCACCTGCCATCACAGGACTCTTAAAATCTTTCACCGCAGTTCGGCTGCCTGCCTGCTCACCACCGTCCGCACCACTGTCCCTAAGACTGGTAATTTTTGCCTGCAGGGACTGCCCTCGTCGCCGCGCAGCTTCAGAAGCGCCAAGATCTTATCTGCAACACAATGCAGGCGACTCTGCTACTAAGATTCAACAGGAAGCAAGATGACAGTAACAGTGGCAGCAGCGGTTGCTGCGCAGGTGATCCTGCCTTATCGGTGCAGCAGCTGGTGGAAGACTTGCGTCTTGACGAGCTGACAGTGAAGAAGCTTCTTGGCTCGCTGATGCTTGGGCGTTTTAAAATACTGAAAAAGGTGGGTTGGGGGGGGGGGAGGGGGGAATGGCGAATTTGCTGTTACTGGCTGAACGCGTTGGCTTTCCCCAATTCGATTGCTTGTTGTCTTGCACATTTGGGTGAAGCACATTTTGGTGCGCGGAGCAAGAGACTCCTCTCTCAGGGCGTCGTGGCGCTCTGCGTTAGGGTGCCACAAGTTATTGTCCAAGCATTTCCTCAGGGAGAGAACGACATGTTTCATGTGAATGAGAGTTTTTCGTGTCTTCATCGGAAGATCAAGCTGCCAACTCCGGTGCAGGAAGAAACACAGTGCCGAGGTGAACTTAAGATGCATGTTCCTTCCTCTAATCGGGTCATTCTACCATTATTCGAAGGGACCGTTGAAGGCAGTCCTAGTGCACAGTGGACAAACTCTTGCCGATTGCTGAATTTCTGACGAGTCTAGCAGTTACACTGCTTACGACTGTGCTGACAATTTTGTGCAGCTCGCGTTGAAGAGGACAGGTCTATTACCGTTGACGCGGCAATTGTACGCATTATGAAAACGCGCAAGGTCAGCTTCCATACCGATTTGCACCCGCTACCAGTGCTACCTTTGGCTTTTCCACAACAGTTTGCGTATTCCTTACTGACAGACTATTGATTGATGAAAACTAGTGGTTGCTTTTCTTCTTGTGAACAGAGCTTGTCACACCAGCAACTGGTAGGAGAGGTCATGGCCCAGCTGCATTTCTTCCAGCCTCCCCCGAAGCTTCTTAAGGAAAGGATACAAGACTTGATAGCCAGGGAGTTTTTGGAAAGAGATAAGGACAAGCCTACACAATACAACTATGTGGCATAACGTATTTTTGGTGCGGCGACTTCTACCTGGAGCTTAGAGGACTGCTGACCCGTTACATTGCCGCATTCATTACTTTTGTATGTTAAAATAGTCAGATTCCCACGGAACCTAGTGAATCCTTGGATCGTTGTGAACCATGGCTTCAGATGACTTCAAATGGGCATGCAGCAGGCTGAGGATCGTATTCCGAGCCGGTTAACTAGCGGGCTACTGCACGCTACGGTTTCTTGGGCGTACATGCAGAAGGCTTTAAAATTCCCATTGATCCAAACATGCCTCAGGAGTAGTGTTGGGGTGGAAGCTCCCAAAGCCGCCGGTGATTCTGTCAATTTCAGCAAAGTAATGGAACTGGGGGAAGTGCCGGTTGCCATGTTTGCTCCAGCTCATTTTATGTATCAATTCGTCGCCTTGTTAGGAGGTACTGCACAGCGAACCAAGATGGAAGGTCAAGGCTTTTACATACCTGCTTCGAACCTGTTTTGTCTTTGGTGCGCTGCTGTAAGTGTGTTTACCACTTTTTTGTGTACCGTTCAGCGGCGTGCTTCTCATTTTCGAATTTGGTCTCGATAAGCTTTAGCTCTTGCAGTTGCAGCTGAAGTTCTTCCTCTCTGTCTTGTAGCGCTTGTTCGAGGAATTTGATATAGGCTGTGAGCCGCTGCTGCCCATTGACGACCCTAGAAGTGTACACCGATAATTCATGTTGTAGGTGGCCCTCCTGCTGAGCCACTTCACGCGACAGCGTTGATAGTTCCCTGTACGCGTCATCTTCTAGCTGTTGTAGCAGAGATACTACGTCTCCACTGCCAAGTCGAAACTGCATCGCTAACAGCCGAAATCTGTCAACAAAGGAGGCCACTTCCTGATTCGCGAAGAAATGGACTTCATCAGGCAAAGCTGCATACTGTTCATCAGACAGCGCACTTGTTACCACATCTGGCGGCAGTTCTACCACTTTCAACGGTCTCTCCCTTCGTTTTCGTTCACTCTGCTCGATGACCCGTAACAGCTCAAATTCAGCCTGCTGGTCGCTGGCCGTTCTCTTTCCAAAGGCTGTTGCATCACCCTCCTCTTGCTGCAGATGCTCCAGCTCCAACGCCTTCTGTTGAGCCTGCAGTTCCTCCTGCGAAGGTTGAAAGCGGCAAGAGAGCTCTTGAACGAAAAGCTGCAGGGACTTCAGTAGGGAGCATTGCTCAATCTTCCCAAGTCTCTCCATTGCTTTGATTTCAGCTGAACGGAATGCCAGCGATCGCAGCAGCACGCACAAGAAAAAGCTGAAGCATATGGTCCCGATAAAGAAAAGATAGGGATAGAGAAAAACCCCGGCCATCACAGCGTCTGCTTGAAAGAGTTGTGACGAGGGGAAGAAGCCCGTTGTCAGCATAATCGTGGAAATAAAGGAATCCTTGAGGGTTGAGTAGGTCTCCAACTGACGCCCAAAGGATAGAAAGCATAAATAAGAGAAGCCGATGAATACAAGTATCGTTCCCATCAAAACCTGGATCATCTCTTCCGCTGCAGAAGCAAGCGCGAAGAACATAAGGGTTACCCGTTTCC